>NW_006263788.1:40518-40842 GCF_000469605.1 Apis dorsata | reverse complement strand
GAAGGCGGCGAAGAGGGAGGACGAAGAGAGGGGAAGGCAGGTTCGAGAAGGTCCTGGTATCCGAGGCGACCCAACGAGATTAATGGCGGGAATTAGTATTCGTCGCCGTACGGTTGAATTACAGAAAGTTATCTCGTCGGCTACGAGGCAAATGCTTAGCGCCGGCTCCTCGCCCTCCTTTCCTTCCTCCTTCGTCCTATCCTCCTCCTCCTCCTCCTCCTCCTCTTCTTTTTTCTCCTTTTTTCTTTTTCTTTTTCATCATCTCGCGATCCATATTACCCGGGACCCTTGAATAATGCGACGATTTATTTTTCTCAGGCTGCG
>NW_006263788.1:34061-40456 GCF_000469605.1 Apis dorsata | reverse complement strand
CGCTGATTAAGAGGAGCCTCCGGCCAGAGCGGACCAGAGGCGACTAAGAATCCGAGGCAGGAAGGTGGCGTCGAGTCGAGGGTGGCCTCCTTGAAACGCGCGGACACGTATTAGCCACGCGCCTGATATCTCTTTTCTTTTTCTTTAATAAACGTTATAATAAGCTCCCGGATTCTGGGGAAGGGGGAGGGGATAATCGACGAGATTTTCGATCCCGACGACGGGAGGCGCGCCTCCTCCGTCAAACTCGGATATCTCTTCTTCCCACGACGTACGATTTCTGAATTTGGAATTTCACCAGATTCGAAAGAGCCGAAGAGAAATCTGGTCGTAGTCTGGTCTGGAAATAGCATAATTACTTGGAATTTCCGGGGGCGAGAAATTTCTGGCACGTTTTAATGTTAATTAAGAAGATCGGTCGGAGGAGGAGGAGGAGGAGGAGAGAAGACGATTCCACGATTCGGCGCGAATTAATGCAAATGCCGAGGCCGTGTCCAGAACTTAGAACCACTCTCGAGACCACGAACGACATATCCCACCTTTATTGTTGCCACTTTCGCTCCCGATAAGATACCTGGCTCCGTCCAATCGAGGCTACAACCTCGAATGACTTATCTCGACCGAGAGTTGGATTATTGGTTGCGAAATGCCTCGGGCATCCGGGGAACACGGAGTAAAGCACACCGAGGCGAAAAAAGGGGGAGAGGAGGCGGGAAGGTGGAGGGAAAGGTGGCTCGCGTGTGGTCCCTCACCATGGAGCTGGTAGCTATCGGCGAACTAAACTGCCGTCAAGACTGGTCACCCTTCCCTCTCGATACCACGATTTAATTAGCTACGAGATAGCTAGTCGATCCTCGAGTCGATCCCTTTCGACTTTGGACTCCTCTCGATTCGCGCGAGAAAAAGAAAAAAAAGAAAAAGAAGGAAGGGGAGAAGCGCGTATCAATCGATCGAGTAATTGGCAAGATGGTGAACGTTATCGGTGGATAATCGGTTGCGAAATTTATTTTCTCGTTCGATGATACTCCAGGCCAACCGAGGAGTGGGAATACAGAGAGGAGGGGCGTTTCCACTACCTGTCCCAGCCCGAAATATCTTCCGAGGGCCGGTGTTTTTTCGATATATTCTTGACCTGCATCGATACAAATCTAATTGGCGGATCTTCTCCACGGAATTCCCTGGTATCGCGAATACCGTTCGGCCCAAGTATTCGGACCTCGTTAATTCTCACGGCTCCGGCTCTCGATCGGCTCTCGCATCGCTTATCGCGATTTCACGGGCCGGCCATGAAAGACACGAAATTTCTACGTAACACGGTTCCCCCTTTCGCGCCGAAATTTATTACGATCGCATAATTATACGCCTCCGTTTCGACCTTCCTGTTCGAAAGAAAATTCGACGATTCCTCCTCTGCTTCTTTGATCCTCTCTCTCTCTCTCTCTCTTTAAAATCGAACTCTCGGTCCAACGATCGAAAGCGTTTCGATCGCTCGCTTCGAACAACGAGCCGATTTACGTTTACGAGAAATCCCAACCGGACTTTTATTGGATCGGTATCGACGTTGAACCGCGAATGGGTTTCCAACCTCCTCGTAAACACGTGTCCACGAGCGCCCGTTTAAACGGGTTCATTTACAATTTGGAAAATGGCGATTGCCGCGGTCCGGATCGAATCCTAGGCCGAACGTATCGATCGAAATTTAAAAATATTTAATCTGGCGCCAATACCTTCCTTCTTCTCGAAAGAGAGAGACTCGAGGTTTCCAAAGGTGTTGGGGAAAAAATAGCTACGATTCGAGGGGAAGGGAGGAGGAGGAAGGGGGTTGATTGCGTGTATCACGGCGCGTAATCGGGGGATGTCGCGATCGAAGGCAGCGATGCGCGTCGGAATTGCGCGGAGAGGCGTACTTTTACCGGCCGGGAAATGATATTTACCTCGTCACCGACTAAACACCAGCCACGGGCGCGAATTAATGGACCGTTGTTTCGACGACGTGGACACGACGTGTGTCCCTATTGACTGTGCGTTAATTGAGTGACGTTGTGTAAATACTTTAAGCGGGAAATAGCGGCCGCCGCTTCGCCCCCTCGCCTCGCCGTTCCGCGATCGATGTCCGCCATTGATCCCACGCACGATCCAGCCACGCGAGACGCGTGCAACTTCGACCCTCTGAAAGAAAGGAACTGCTTAGGGGAGTTTTTGCTCCATCGAGTCGTCTCCCGATTAATCGTAAACGATTTGTATTGCTGTCCGAGTTGAGATAAATGAGATTAAATTTCGCAGGAGAGAGGGAAAGAGAAAAAAAGGAACGAAGAAGTTTCTGTACAGAGATAAAAATTGGATCGAAAACGATTAATTAAAGGAGAAGTATTTTTAAGGGGACGATAGAAAGTCATCGAGGGGAAGATTTTAAAAGAGAAGATCGTGAATTAGAAATGCGCTATATTTTTAATACCGTCGATATCGTGTTTCCAAAAAATGTTATTTTTTAGCTATACGAAAGAAGCTTGGATCCGCTTCAAAATCCGTTGCTCCATTTCTTCGCGCCAAGTTAATTGCCACTGGCACGCCGCCCCCAACTATTAATTACGCGTTTTCTTCGGTTCGTGCAAGTTCTCTTGACAAGTCGGAGAGGCGGTGTGTAGCGTAGAGAGAGGCCAACTAAATTCTCGCCATAGTCGCGTATTCGACTAGCGCAACGAAAACAAGACTTTGGAAGTAAGTTTGAGGGCGCACCGTTACAAACGCGTGCTAGCAAGAAACTCGGCGAACAGCTTTCCTCCTCCGATCTCTCTGTAATCTCTCTATTAGTCGAATTTGCGCAAAAATTATCACCAAGGTAATTATCGCGAAAACGTAGGGAAAAGCGGAATCCTTGGCTTCGTTCGAACAATACTTCTCTCCTGTTTCTCGTTTACGTGTCTCTTCCTACGATTTTCGTCTTCGTTCGAATCCGTATACAATTTCATTTATTTACACACGATACATACTTTGATCAAAAAAAAGTTTCATAAATTATTTTGGATTTTGGATTTTGGATCGAAAGGATTCGAAAGAAAGTTTTTGGCTTCGCAAATCACGGGATAGAATTTCGAATTTCAAACGCGTTAACGAACACGCGTCGAATAGGAGGCTTCACACGGAATTTAATCATCTTCCTAATTAGATTTCACGATTAATTACACGACGTCGTGATTGGAAAAAGAAAAAAATTGATCGACACTTATTGACTCCTAAATACATAGATTTTTGACGGAAATACACTGGACGAATATTTCTTTCTCCTCCCCTTGTGGGGGGGGGGTCCATTCTTGGCGAACAAGAGAAAGGAAGGGAGAGGGGAAGAGAGAATAAATCCGCGGCAGGTTGAATATCGTTGAACCGTGCTAAGCTTTTCAGTCGAATGACATGAATTATTGAAGAGCGCAGTTCGTATCTATGATCCGGCTCCGTATCCAATATTGACAACACCGTTTGAAAATCTGGGCGAGAGTTATTCCTTTTATTGTTACATTGTCCGTAGCTTTCGATTTTCCCACACAAGGATATAAGGAAAATGTCTACGATGTGTCTACCGACGGAAAGACCGTAGAAAAATCGTGGAAGTCGTTTGTTGTATCGTCCCTTCTCGACGATCGATTAAATTATCATATCCGGCAAAATCGCCGGATGAACCGAAAATGAGAATCGTGTGAAACCGTGAAACGGGCGAGTGTTGCGGTAATAGGACAAACGAGGCACAGGAGACGGTGAAAAGGGAAGCCGATTTCTCCGAGCGACGACGTTGCTCGAACCACGTTCCCTCCTCCTCCTCCTCCTCCTCCTCCTCCTTCGATAATATCTACGCGAGTATTCGAGCTGCCTCGAAGAATCTTGAATCCCAGAATAGGTCTCTAACGTAATTTTTCCACCCGGCTCCCCGGTGGATTCAGCTTGTCATGGAAAACGATGTGAACGACGGAAATGAATGATTTACGACAAGAACGGAAACGAGGTCCGCCGCTGCAGCGCGAAATCCACCACCACCATCCCTCCGCTCTGGAAGAAAGCAAATCTCTTTCGATTTCATTTTTATATCGTGCAACCCTCTCCTCCGTTCTTCTCTTCTTCCAGCTCACGAGGAAGAACGGAAAGGAAGAAGAAGGATAGTGGTGGTGGTGGTGGTGGTGGTTCTTTTTCGCCCCGGACGGCGGCGTCCAACGCGGAAATACGACGTGCCACGTCCTCTTGAATTTTTAAACGCAGAAGGAGAAGGAGGATACGTCGAGGCGTTACGAGCCACGGTTAATCTCTGCCAGCGAGGGAGGGGGGATCGAATCGATATCGTCGAGGACATCGGCTATGAATTCGATAAGTCACAGAAAAATCTTCCTTCGGGAATCGAGGGAGTTGGATGAAAGAAGGGAGAAAAGGAAGGAAGGAAGGAAGGAAGGGATAAATCTTCTCGAGCTTTGGAGCTCGTCGAACGTGCAACACCTCTCTCTCTTTCTCTCTCTCTCTCTGTTTCTACGCGTTTGAAACCGTACACGTACGTGGTCGAAGGGGTTTAGATTAAAGGGGAACGACGATGAAGGGGCGACGATGTTGACCGAAGCGTGCGAGCGAGGTCAAACCTTTGTCTCCGGCTGGCCGCAATCCGACTCGCGGAATTCTTTCTCGGCCACGATTGCACAGGGAATGCGCGGTTAATGGTAGAACGCGTAACGTGGCAAGAAACGAGGCCGAGTCGTTCGAGTTGTTTCGCACACGTTGTTTTCATTCGCCAGTTGGCGAAACGTTTGGAAGGCGAGACCGAGGCTGTTGTTCTTTGCTCGCGCGTGGCTCCACGCCAACTGGAATATTCAGAAATACTCCTCGGCGAGCAAAGTAGAAAGAAAGGAAAGAAGGAAGGAAGGAAGGAAGGAAGGAAGGAAGGAAGGAAGGAAGGAAGGAAGGAAGGAAGAAGAGTTTCGCGCAAGATTGGAACGCCGCTATCGCGGAGTTGAATCCGAGACGAGACGAGACGAGACGAGACGAGAAAGACTCGAATAAGAAGGCAGGGGACGGGGAGGAACACTGTTGGGTTTGGGGAAAGGGTTTTGGGTGAGTGTTTGCCCCTTGCGGGATATCGCAACGTGGTTGGAGATACAAGTCAGAGGGTTAGGATAGTTTTGTTTGCCGCGGTAAAAGAAGGACAACAAAAGGGAGTTGGATGGTGTAATCGGGTTTTCCGTTGACATAGCCACTGTTCGGTCGCGCGGGAAAGCTCTGAGAAGAAGTTCCTCCACCTCTTCATCGAAGAAAGAAGAAGAAGAAGTGAATTTGTCCTTCTTCTTTCTCTCTTGGAGGGAACGTCTTCGGTGGAGAAGGGGGAGGGAAAAGAAAAGCGACCAGACGACGCGTCCTCAACGCGAAACCACGCTCGCATTATTGGAATATCTTGGTGCAACCCTTTCGTTAGAGGTTGCACGGGCCTGGACTCAAACTTGAAATTCCGCGCGTGTCCGGAATATGTCGAAAGTTAAAGGGAAACACCGGTGCGGTTGCCGATAGTTTTGGAACCGCATAGATTTAATATCTCGGGCACTGGTCCGCATAAGCTATCAAATATCCCGTTTATGCAAAGACGTACATAGGCGTGAAAATTGTTACGACTAGGGCACGTTTGATCCAGTTTTTCTCTTTCGATCCGATTAAAATTAATCGATTTTCTCATCTTTCGTTACTCGATTTTTTAGAGAGAGTGATCGAAATGATAAATAAACGATTAAATCGAATCGTTTTTTCTTTCTTTCTTTCTTTCTTTCTTTCTTTTTCTTTATCAAAGAAAGAAATAAAGCGACTCTGAAAAAGGATTAATGGAGAAATTTTCAATTCGACGATTGCGAGACGTCGTTTTCTCTTATAAAAGGCCGGTTGAAAAGTCGTTTGTTTCTCGATTATTAGGGAGGAAAGGAGAGAGAGAGAGAGTGGCGCCCCGGATTCGTTCCCTTTGATATCCCCGTTGGACCACACCACACCCCCTCTTCTGTCACGGCGGAAAGAGAGAAAGGAATAACACAATTTTATCGCCGGCCGCGGCCAGGCTCCCTTTAATCCGCGAAACGATCCTTATAATTCGTGCGGTCGGTTACGGCTGTATTTCGGTTAAAGCGGCGTTCCCCCGTAAAATTTATACGAGAAAGGATAAAGATGTTATCACAACGTGACCCCGGCCCCGAGAAACGGCCCCCGGGCCACCGTAAGATTACCCTTTTACGAATTTGCCTCTTATATATATATATATATATACTACAAACTGGTTTATGGTCTCCTTCTCCCTTCCCACGCGTACATCCGACGTTTTCCTTCTTTTGATTCACCTCCTCCTCCTCCTCCTCCTCCTTCCTCTCCTTCAGCAATCACGTTCTTTCTCG
>NW_006263788.1:30035-33798 GCF_000469605.1 Apis dorsata | reverse complement strand
CCGAACCGTTTCGAGCGTCGTGTCGCGGAGACACGACTTCGTCCCCCTTATCCACCAGGTGGATAAAGGGAAGGAGAGGAGAGGGCGAGCCGTTTGAAAACGCGAACGCCAGTCCACGTGTAAAATCGCAGTCGATCGTGCTTATGTAGATTCATGCAAATATCGCGCAAAGAAACTAAGCGACGGTGGGACGGAAAGGAGGGGGAGAGGCGAGGCTGCTAAGGGTCGCGATGGAATTACGCGCGCAAACGAGGCTTTACCGACAAACTGCTGGCGCATGGTACACAATGGAATATTCATAGCGTGGCTGCACTCGTTTATGACCCGTAGAAATCATCCGGAAGATCGTGAATTACGGGCTCCCTTAATCCCCTCCCCTCCCCCTGATGCGATACAATCCGATATTCCGCTAATGTTCAAAGCCATATTACTCGGTTGTACGATAGATGTCGGTAGATTTTCGCTCGAATCATCGTGGACGCGATGATCTTCTTGATCTCGCGACGCGAACAGTTAATTAATTAAAATCGTCGTTAACGGAACGCTGGAAAATCTGAAGCGCGTTGTCGTGATGCGAGCGTTCACCTAAACGTTCAAGAACCGCAATAGTTGATCTCTCTGCCTTCGTTAACCTTCGCCTTCGTTCGTAAGATCGGCCGCGAGATCGTTTCAAGATCTTCGAATTCCAGTTTCCAACGTGAAATTTCAATTAGGAGAAAATTAGCTCGGCTACGGTGCAACCGAATGGTACTTTATCAGAAGAAGAAGAAGAAGAAGAGGGGAGAGGAGGAGGAGGGGAAGGGGAAGGCTCGTCATTACAGCCGGCACTTTGTTCGACCGTTCGTATTATTCGCTTCGCGGCGTACCATCATTGTTAATGTTTCCCCGGCGCGAAGCAACATTTAAGCCCAGTGTTAATAACTCGGACGCCTCGGGCGAGAAATTACGAAGTTGGAAGCGGAGAGAAGAAGAAAGAGAGAGAAAGAGAGAGAGAGAGAGAGAGAGGTCGTAGTATTTCCCGCTCGTTTCGTTCGCGTTCCAAAGACGATCGCAATCTCGTTTCGCAAGCTGTTGGAGAACACGAGACGCTGAAGCCACGGATTCGGAAGCGCGGAGAGGGCGTTGAAACGGTGCACGCGTTGCGTGCAATCGGTGCTCTAAATGCACGCGTAAGGCCGAGAGTCAGGGCGGTCAACGCGAAAAGAGAGAGAGAGAGAGAGAGAGAGAGGACAGGCGAGAGAATATCGATCGGCGGCCGAGGAGGAAATAAGGCGAGCGAAAAGAACGAGGTCTCTATCGGGCGGAGGAGAGAGCACGTATATACGGACCCACCGCGCCATCGGCGCCGTGGGGGTCCCTTTTGGGCAGGCAACGGCGTGCCGCCGCCGATGTATCTGGTTACCTGGGCCAAGAGAACGCGAGGAAAAAAAAAAAAAAAAAAGAAAAGGAGAGAAAAAAAATAATAAAGGACGAGCACGAAGTGACGGCGCAGAGTAAACACATCCACGGAGGCCTGGGATTCGCGCGACCAAATTTCGTCTACCTTTCGTCCTCGTCGCGCCGCCCGACTCCGCTTTCGAAATTAAGCCGTTCAAATTATTATCGACCTCGGTGACGAGACGAATCGATGACGAGATGATACGCGCTGCTCCGCGCGTAAACGAAACGAGAGAGAGAGATACGAAAGATACGAAAATTCTTCTGTAAATTAGGTTACTTCGGTTCCCAACGGAACCCTGCCTCCTTCGTGAGAGTCGAAAAGTTGCGAGTCAGAGTGACGAGGAGAAAAGCGTGGGACTCGTGTTTTCGGCGTTTAAGAGGCGTTGATCGGGACGAGCGGGCCGTTTTCCGCGCCTGGAACCCCTCCCGGTCGAAGCATAATAAAGACTTCGCGTTTTTGGACGGTAGCCACGAATGGATCTTCGGCAAGATCGCAACTTTTTCATACGCGAAGGAATAATAAGGAGGATAAGAAAGGCGTCGTGCAAGAATCTACGAATAGATTCGAGCTTCTCTCGACGAGTCGAAAGAAAGTGGTTCGAGAAGCGAGAAATGTCTCTCGTGGCGCAGATCTTTATCGAAATACATACACGTCTACATATATATATATATATTTGCGAAGTACGAAGAGGAATCTTTCGAGGAAATACGCAATCAGCTGGGCCGAGCTGTCCATTCGTGGAGTCGAAACTATTTCCGACTCGACAAAATCGCTCGGCTCGGTCTGCCCGAAAATTTATTTACGGAAGAAAAAAAAAAAACGCCTGGCGAACAATCGGTGAATACCGGTGCGCCGTGATACGTGCGTATTCGGAAACGTGGGAAAAAAAGAAAAAAAAAGAAAGGGAAAAAAAAGATAGTCGGAAGCGGGGCACGGGATCGATGGAAGTTTCCGGCGAGCGTAGCACGCGTAAGCTCTCGGGAATACAAAGTGGCTCTCTTCTCGCCTCTAAGAGACAAAGAGACGCCCGAACGGAGAACAAGGTGGCCGCTGCGATCGGCCTGGCCCCCCTCCTCCTCCTCTCTCGACCCCCCCGACTCTCCCTGGACCCCACCCACGGAGGAGGCCTTTTATTTTTAAATCTCCGCCGCTCGCGAAACGCGCGGGTGGCCGCCGTGTTTTCCTAAGCCGGCGCAAAATTACACACTGCCCGGTTTCGGGGGCCCCCTCGTCCCCCCTCTCCCTCTCTCCGCCACTCTCCTGCTCCCTCTCGCGGCTCCCTCTCTACCTACCTACCGAAATCGAGGCGGAGGAGGTAGGGAGAAAATAAAAGAGAAAGGGAGAAAACTGAGAGAGGAGATGGGCCGGTGGATGAAGGGGAAGAGAGAGAGGGAGAGGGAGAGAGAGAGAAAGCGAAGGAGAGGGGAACAGGAAGGGGGCTACAGAGGAGAGGATAAGAGGAGAGGAGGCTGGGAAGGGGTTGCTCGGTCTTATTTTTCGGCGGCCCTTTATATAGGTCTCTCCCTTCCCTCTCCCCGCTGCCAATCAAAAACGAGCAAAAGAGAAAAAATCAGCGTGGGCCCGGGACCCGCGGAGGGTCTTCTGGGTTAACCGTAGCAAGTTGGAAAAGTGTTGGCTCGTTAAGGGGACAGACCGATCCGACGATCTCCGCCTCTTACGCTAATTCCTTCGTAAATTCTGTCCCTAACGTCGAACTATCTATATATATATATATCCATTTGTATTCCCAGAAAAGGGAATCTCTTCTAGAATAAAACAGAATTTTATCGAAGAAAATTCACCGAGGTATTCGATGGTGGAGCGAAACGATACGGTGGCGATAAAGAAGAAGAAGAAGAAGAAGAGGAAGAGGAAGAGGAAGAAGAAGTAGTAGTAGTTCTCACGGTTGTTCTCCCGTGGGAGTAAGCGTAATCGCGACACCGCCGTCTGACAACGCTCCCCATCTTGCAACAATCACGCTCGTAAATTTTTCGATCGCTCCGCGTCAACGACTCGCGTTACCCGATGCTCCTTCCATCCTCTCTCTCTCTCTCTCTCTCTTCGTTTTCCACTCGCGCCTATTATTTATGCGCACTTATGACGGCCGACGTGGTGGAAAGAGGCGCGCGGAACGAATTTATTTAGTCGCCCCTCTCTCTCCCTCTCTCTCTCTCTCTCGCTCTCGTCCTCGAGCCCTTTTTCTAGCCACGGTTCGATCGTCCCCGCTTTCTTTTGCGGCGCGGCAATCAGCGCGGTTCACGCGCGGCAACAGTCTCTCTGGAATGTCGTAATCAGCTCCGGCGCTTGGCCACCGCGAGATCT
>NW_006263788.1:28238-30000 GCF_000469605.1 Apis dorsata | reverse complement strand
GAGAGAGAGAGAGAGAGAGAGAGAGAGAGAGAGAGAGAGAGAGAGAAAGGGGCTTGGCCGACCGAAGTTGCAGCAGCCGCCGCCACTTTCTATGCGCGCCACGAAAAAGAGAGCAAAATTAATTACCCGAACGACTGCGCTGCCCCACCGACAGCGGCCCGCTAAACGACTTACTTCTAGTCACGTTAGTACTAAATTGGGGGTGCGTATTAGGGGCCTGGGGAGGAAGGAAGAATGAGACGTCGAGATATCCCGAAGGGGGAACGTCGTCCTCTACGAGACGTTAACGAGCCGGTAAATATGTTGACTACCACATCGGCACGCTTGGAACCGACTCTCGTATATACGCGCAAGCCTGTATCCCGGGGAAGGCTCCCCCTCCCCCCTTACCTTTTGCTCTTTCCCTTCTGCGTTCCCCTTCTTCCACCGTTGGCGCAGCGCTCCTTCCTCATCCGACGAAATGATTATTATGGTTCGTAACCGAAGAGCTGCCCATTTTAGAGCCTGTGGAAGCCGCCGTATAATTTTCCACCCACTAAAATAGCCATCACCCTGTCTACCCGGGACCGATCTCCGTTCGTGATTATCGGCAAATAAGGTACAGTACGGGGAGAAAATATAGCCTGGATATATAGGGCCCCGACGACGACACTCGCAACACCATCTTTCTTATCCTCGTTTTCGCCCTCCTCTCTCTCTCGTCGATCCACTTCTTCGTCGATCGTTTAAACGAATCCTTTGTATCCTTTTTCTTTTTCTTTTTCTTTTCCTTTTCCTTTTTCTTCTTCGCATCGTACACGAAGACACTTTCTCTTCCTCGAATCGGCGGCCGCCTTTAATCGGCCGACGTCAAAGCGTCGTTGTCCGACGACCTTAATCGAATTCTACAGTGGGGGAGATCTACAGCGTCGATGGAAGTTGGAGCGAAGCACGGTGGCAAAGCAAATTTGTTTGCGCCTCGAGGAAACACGATTTCTCCGGTCCGACGGAACACGACGCGCACGGACCTGTACGCGGGTAAGGGACGATTGAACAGGTGCTCGGAGGAGTCGCGCTCGTCCGGAAAACGGAAAGGGAGAGGAGAAAGCAAAAGAGCGAGGATCTCTCGTCGGGAGACAAGGAAGAGAAATCGATATTTCTCAACCGGTCGAGATCGTTTCGCCTCTTATCATCGGATTCTAAATCGGATGGGGAGATTTTCGATTTTCGACGGCCACGAGAAACGAGAAGCGAGAAGACCTTGCGCGTAGCCCCCTGTTTCGTTTCGGCTTCGATTAATCGTGGTCACGTCGATCGTTTCGAAGAAGGCAATTTCGATGGCGTGGATGGAACGACAAAGGGGCATACGATCGAAGGGCGATCGGTTGGATCGCGTTCCACGCGGGGAGGCGCGTGTAAATGAAGCGTAACGATGATTACAGAGAGGGGGGGTTCTCTCTTAGCGGGGGGCGAGATTTCTTTCTCTCTCTCTCTCTCTCTCTCCCTCTCCGCTGAAACGGAGACAGAATCGTCCGCGGTTGGAGTAGCAGCGGAGGATCGGCAACTTTCCCACCGGGAGGAGGGACGCGTATCCAAGGACGGATGCATATTTTCCACCCGTCCCCGCTCCCCTCCTCTGGACGCGATCGTTAGGATCGCGGTGGCCGCCTTTGTCCCGAAGGATGTTAGCGCCTCGGTCAACACCGGTGCTAAGAGAGGACTTCCCTCGAAATAGCGCACTGGTAAATCCCTTATAAGCCTATAGAGGTAACATGATTCAGCG
>NW_006263788.1:20102-27749 GCF_000469605.1 Apis dorsata | reverse complement strand
CACGGGTGCTAGGTCAGGCTGCCGACTTAGGAGGCGTTGTTGGCGATAAGAGCGGCGAGGAGAGTGTACGACTACCGTACTCGAGTAGCTACCTACGTGACTCTATGTCCTCTTCCGCGTGATAAACNCGCAGGTGGGACCGAACATTGCGAAGGTCGACGCGCGAGAGTCCGGTTTTATCCTCGGGACACGCGATCCTCTCTCTCTCTTCTTCGTCCGTTTCGCTCGCGAAAATGAAATCCTCCGTTCGATTGATCCAGGAAGGAACGTCGTCGAAGAAGAAAGATTGTCGCCCCTTCGTCGATGGAGACGTCTCTCCCAGGACGTTGGAACCACGGCTTTGGATCGGATAAAGGCGGCGGACGGCGAATTGTCAGCCTTCCGAATCTCGGCCTCGTTGGGCAGAAGAAAGGGAGAAGGAGGAGGAAACGTCCGTTGCTAAAGGGCTATCTGATTTCACGCAGGGGAACTGGAGTTCCGCGGGCCGCATCCATTTGGCGAGTATCAATTCGGGGGCCGCGATTTATCTCGACAACCCGTGGAAAATAAATGCGGCCCCGTACAATTTTCTCAACTCGACTCGATTTAAACGCCAAGTCTCGCCGAGGAGGCGAAACAAAAGATCGAAAAGACGCACCATGGCGTGTCTGACGCGACGAGATCCAGAAACCAGTTCGCATATTCGCGATATCGTCCTCCTTACTTTTTCTTTAAACGTAAACTAACGAAGAGAAGACGAGATCAGGAATCGATCACCCCGTTCGATGATTGACTACGCAACGATGAGGATCGGAAAAAACGTAATTGTTAGGGGAAAAGAGTGTAACGAAACGCGCACCCCAATCGTTCCGAAACAGTAGACAAACAAACGGTTAAACGAATGGAGGAAAAAACGAGAGCCGGCCGTTGTTCCTTCCTATTCGAACCCGATAATCGCAGCCCCGGCCGATAATTAAAAGCGAATTGGCGTCGAAAAGCATTATATTCCTGCCGCGCGACATTTTGCGCGCTAACCAAAACCGCCCTCTCGGGTGTCGCCGGCCGAAGGGATGAGAGAGAGAGAGAGAGAGAGGTCTTTGTAAAATCGTGGTGGAAAATAAATCGACCGCGTCGCGGCGAAATTCACTTCGGATTAGAGATGGCGGACCAGTTTTCTCTCACGGCTCGTTACAGCCCGCGAATGCATCGTCGCGTGCGCTCGTAATAGGATGGCCGCGCGTGGAGGAGGAGGATGGAAAATCGGGATCTCTCTCTCTCTCTCCCTCTCTTTCTCTCTCCCTTAGCCACAGGTGGAAAAGGCTGGCTCCTCGTTACGGGGCGATGCCGCTTCGTTTCGGCTCGCGCTCCTCCACACTCGAGGAAACTTCGTTCTTCGCCCTTTTCGTCCTTCCTCCATTCTTCCGTCTCACTTTTATCTTTCCGTTTCCTTTTTCGACGAGAACAATGCCGGTTTCCAGTCGCGATCGTTAGAGAAGAGAGATCCATCTTTTTTCTTCCCTCCCCTCTCTGCCGTCGATTTCGAGAAACGAGTCTCTCACCGACCGAGTGGCCGCTAACGGTAACAGGGACATTATAGCGAAACATCGAGTTACAATCGAGCGCCGAAAATCGAGATCGGGAGAGACGATTCCACGATTATTTATTCCCTAAGTACTCACATCGATTTAAAAATCGTAAAAAGTGTTACCGCGACTCGAGTTTTGCATAGATAGATTTTCGAAACATTAGTTACGTTTTAAATAACGTGTAGGGAGTTTTTAATCTCGCGGTAATTGGAGATTGCGAAACGGAAACGATTTGGTCCTTCCCCCTCGCCGTTGATGATTTTTAGCGCGATTTATTCAATCGATCGGCCACGTCGAAATCCGATTGTGAATATATATATATCGAAATAATAACGACTCGACAACGGCGTTCGAATGGAAAGATTCGATTCGATCGTGGTTTGCGCACGGTCGATATCGAACTCGGTCGAACGACGTTGCAACCCAGTGAATCGGCAAACGCGAAATCGGATAGGTGGTGGAAAGGGAAGGGAAAGAGAGGGACGGGTGGACGGAGGGTCGAGGGAAGCGAGGAGAAGCTCGATGGGAAGGAAAAGCGTCGTTGCGGGGGCGCTACAAATCACCCGATTAGCACATCGCATCACGGCGCGAGCAACACCACCTTTTTGCCCCGACTGTATCGCTAATAAGACACAGGTAGTTAGCGACTGTAGAGAGGAAGGAAGGAAGGAAGGAAGGAAGGAAGGAAGGAAGGAAGCAAGGAAGGAGGAAAGGTAGCAAGGAGAGGATAATAAAAGCCAAGGAGCGAAGCGTGTGTACGCGATGAAGAAAAGTAACGACGAAAAAGATAGCGAAGAAATGGATTAAGGAAGAAAAAAGAGAGAAAGAGAGGGAGAAAGGGAGAGGAGAGAGGAGTAGTGGCAGTAGGGTCCTCCTTGCTCCCGCCGAGGATGCTGCTGCGCATCGTCCCTCCCTCTGGTAGTACGAGGAGAGAGGACCACCAGAGTTACCGAGGTGAGTGGCGGGTACCCTGTAATCACGCGGCCGAGCCGCGAGCCGACAAACCAAACCGAAAGAGATAAAGATAAACAGAGATTCGAAGCTACGAGCTGACGGGGGAAAGAATGAGGCGAGGAGGAGAGGAGAGAAGACGAGGAGGAGGAGGAGGAGAAAAAGGGAGCAAGAAAGGAGGGAGGGAGGAAGGAGGGGTCCTCGTTAAGTATGACGTGCGATCGCATCCTTTTGTGCTGCTCGTTGAAACTCGGTGCGCAACGCGTCGTCCCGTTCATTTTCGTTCCTCGTTCACGGTACGCGTGTTGTAGTCTGACGTGTACCGTTATGCAATATATATACATATATATTTATGTGTATATATGTACACACAGTACGCTTTGCATTGTCGTCGATCGATCCGCACGATCGATTCCGCGGCGATGTCGTTCCGTGCTCGAAAGAGAAAGAAAGAAAGAAAGAAAAGACGCGGCTATTGGTCGAGTGTGACGCAACGTTGCGATCCTCTTCCGTTCCCTTTCCCCCTTTTTCACGAGTTTTTATCGTTTTATCAGATGTGAAACAGTAGCCACGCGGGAACGGAATCGGGGCGAAAATCGATAAACGATTGATCCTCCTCGTAACAATCCTTCTTTTTAATTGCGGCCAAGATGCGGTGAGTCAAAGGGAGGCGACGACACCACACCGGTGTCTCTCGTCCCGATCTCTTGGCGCGCGACCACGAGAGATCGTATCATCGCGCAAACGTTACCACGCGAACCGTGCAAACCATTTCGATCGAGTTTGTTCCACCACGATGCTGCGAACGAACCGACGGTGCTCTTTGTCGGGTAACGCGATCGTGCGCGGATCGATCTCGACTTTCGCCACGCGATGCGCGCCATGCGTCATCCGCGACGCCGATTCCTTCCTCTCGGCGGAAAGAGCGCGCCAACGCATTATTTCTCGCGTCCCATTAACTTTACTCCTCGTAATGGCCTCGCAAGGAGAGGGGAGGAACGAGATGGAAGGTGAAAGGAGACGAGGGGGTGAGAAAGAGAGAGGAGAGAGAGAGAGAAAGAGAAAGAGAAACGGTTGCTCATAATGTCTTCGTTAGCCGTGGTAAAAAGGGGAAGCGGCGCGCGTCTAAATGGTTCGTAATGACTTGAAAAACTGTTAAACCGAATCGGGTGCCGAAAATTCAGCCGCTCGGTGCAACGACTCCTCGATCCTCATCGAGCCTCTCCGGTCCTCGTTTCGTCGAAAAACTTTGGAACGGGACGGTACGTCGGAGCAAACTTCATTAAACTTCTCTCTCGCGCTCCCGCGCCGGTCTTTCTTCGAGTCGGTCGTTCCGTCGCGGCCGAATTACACGGGGCGATGCCGTCCGTTTACCGTCGACAACTGTACCAGAGCTTCGATCGAGTTCAACGTTAACAACGTTACGATTGGATCATAGTAATCGCGTCATTGGATCATAGTCGTTGGCCGACTTCTCGAAATTGTTGGAAATTTTTCGCGCCACTCCCCGGAAACGAAGAAACGAAATAACCGTCAGAAGAGAAATTTTCCCCCCCATCTCGTTTAGTCAACGAGGAGACGAATCGCGCTCCGCTCTGTAAAAATAAAGTACCTCCTCCTCCTCCTCCTCCTTTCTAAGATTCTCCACATAGAGAACCTTAGAACCTTAGAACCTTAGAACGGGAGAGAAAACGGGTCGAGTGCAAGACGCGGTCCGAGACGACGGGCGAAATTGGAAGGAATTTCGAACAGAACCGAACTCGTTCGGGACCCGTTTGAGCCGTGGGGGCGTCTCTTTCTCGGTTGGACGAGACCACCGTGATCGCGACAGGTGCGACCAGCCACCGTGCTCGATGCAGAGGCCAACACCATTACACCGCCGGCCCTCTCTCTCTCTCTCTCTCTCTCTCTTTACCGTCCTCCTTTTCACTCCCCTCGCTTTTACTCCCTTCCTCCTCTGCCCCTGCCACGACTCCCTCTTTCACTGGCCACGTATCGCGAAATCGTTCCGAATGCTAATCGCGGCGTTTCTACGCCAACAATCGCTCCACTCCGATCCAATCGAATTCCTCGAGAGAGATCTTTCTCGCGTTCGCCGTCCACACGAATTCTCTTCCCTTTCCCGCCTCGAAAAAAATGCTTCGATCGGATTAGAGATAACTCGAAAAGGCGAGGCCTCTCGATGGATAAACAGTCGATAAAGAGGAGGGTAATAAGGGAAGGGGAAACGAAACGAAACGAAACGAAACNGGCTGGTTTCGGGGCCACGCTGCCCTCGGGGGTAATTCTTCTCGTCTCGCCATCAAGCATGGGTGGGCCACGAGGCGAGCTAACGTACGTAACGAAGACGTAGGTAGCTCTTAATATCTCGTGGTCGCGTCGCGAGAGGGAGCGCGCAACGTGCTCGAGATCCTTCGAATTTCTCGCCCCGTGGTCGCCGCCGTGCCGGACAACTTTGTCCCGCGAGAAATCTCGCAAAACACGGTTGTCGCGCCGTTACGCCGTTGCCGCTGTTTTGCCACTTTCCCGTTTTAAACATCGATATACACACACACACACACATACACACATATATGTATATATAAAATATCTCGGAAATCGGATCGGGAAACGCGAGAAATTGGCTCTGTAATGGAAAGGAGGAGTAGGAAAAAGGGCAAGAAGGGTGGGAGGGAATAAAGCGGGAACAACTCGACGGGGCAGGTTCCGTGCAAGAACGGAACAACGATGATGCGGTCGGCAGCTGAACTGCATCGCGTGTTGCCGCCGTTGCATTCTGGACGAGCACGCGCCATATGCCGTATTGTTACACCATCTTCCTTCCTCCTCTCTTCCTTCTCCCCCCACCACGCCTCGCCGTCCTTTCCAACACGCGAAATAAATGTTCGCCCGGTTTGTACGCCGATTTCGCTCGATCGAACGCCACCGATCATCCCAGCCAACTGCTTGTCCAATTCCAACGCCGAACTTATTACATATATATATATATATATACACACACTGTACATACGAAGGGAATAATCGATTTAATTCGATCGTAGGGCGCATCGAGGCCTACAAAATTGATAAAATCTCCTCCAATCTTGCTCCACAATATGGGGATCGATGTCGAAGATTAACCTAATATTTGGCGGATAGGAGGCTCCTCTCGAATTCTATACGGAGCACGCGTAACGACGTTCCATCTCATGGAAAGATCAAACGTCTAATGGCCGAGACGTCTCGATATTCGAATCGATGACGTCGGTCGAAAGGGGGGTTGAACGCGTGGCGCACGTACGCGTGGACGGGATCGCGTGGCGCATACCTGAGCGCATTACCACCACGGGGGAGCGTGTGTGTCGTGCGTGGGACGGGGAACACCGGCGGCAATTATCGCCCCGACCCGAAATGCTCGAGAGAACGTCCCCGCGGGTGCGGGGATGGGTCGAGGGTGGAAGGCAGATCGCGCGGGCGCGCCAATTGCCAGTCGCGGTCGCGTGCATGCACGTGCCCCGTGGCCGCTGTGTAAACACGAGAGGGGAGGAAGAAGGAGAGGGGGGGGGGAGGCACGACGAACGCGTTGCTGCACGTCCAGTCCTTCCTCTCCTGCGATTATTTTCACTCGCTCGCGAGCTCGCGTGACGATCGCGCGGGAATCTTTAAATAATCCACCCATCCACTCGACGGAGAGGAGGAAACGCGTCCGTTCGTGATAACGATATCGTCCCGAGTTGCACGAAATTTCTGGTAACCAAGTCGAGAGGCGTACGTAGCTCGAGACTCGCGTGAAATCTTAATATCCTGTTCTTTCGTTATGGGAGTCTCGTTCGCTTCCTTATTGTCGTGACGTAACGTAACGCGACGTAACGAACGATTAAAGCGGAGACGTCGGATGGAAAACGTTGGCGTCGAGCGAACGCGATGGGATCAGCGGGCCCGTCGACTGGCCCGTCGCATCTCGGACGGATATGCCGCACTCGCGCCCGTTTAACGATCTATCCTTCCCTCGTGCAGGTGTCAGCAATTATAACACTCGACTAAACGGTCCGACATCGTCCCTTGGGACGACGACGCCGGCCTCCCCGGCCGGGTTCCGGATGGTCACGCGCGTATCACGTACGGTGAGATCGTAATCGAGGTTTCGTCGTCCGTGTAAACGGCTCGTCACCGCCTGTATATATATATGTGTACGCGCACCTGGAAAGGGCCCATCCTCCGCCGCAGGAATGCGGATCGTCTCGTTCGATCGAACCGATTCCCTGCTGCGGGGATCCTCTTCTCGCGTTTTCGCTTTCGATCGTTTCCGCGACAAAGAAACGAGGGAGGAAGGTTGGAATTATTTTTTTTTCGAGCGTCGCGAGGAATCGTTTATCCCGTCGTTGGAATTTCGAACGTTGCGAAAAAAGGAAGGGGAAAGGGAGGGGCACTCGTTGATAACTCGCTCTCTTTCTTCGCCCGTTGCGCTCAGTGTCGAGATGCGCTCAATGCACCTGAAACAGATAACGCCGAACCAACGGGTTCCGCGATAACATATTTTCCCACGGGGAAGAGAGAAATTGGCCGTTGCTCGCGCGACTGCTGCGAAAGAGATGGAATAACGATCGTGTCACGCACGATGGACTTTCCACCGATGGATAAACTTAGATTTAGGTTTCTTGCTCTTATTTTACGCGACTTCTTCAAAGTGGAAACGAGATCGAAGAGTCCGAGGGAAACCGATCGAACGTAACCCGTTGATTGGTCTACGAGGGCGACATTACGCGGGCCGCAAAAACGAGGGTCGTTCCGTTCTGGACGATGAGCCTCGTTTCATCCGGTCCGTTCCCAGGGCCAGCCGGATTCTGCGGTCCTGACAGATTATCCGGGCCGGCGTTCGCCTCCGGATACCCTCACCAATCGAAACGGAGACGATCGTCTGCGAGTAATTTGGCCACCGCCGTATCCGGGCTCATCGGCTCCCGCTAATTCTCTCCATCACCGCCTCCCTCTCCCCCCCTCCTCTTGCGTAAAAGGATACAACGCGTTGTATTCTTCGTTGTATATTATCGCGCGAGACGAATTCGAATTCTCCTGCGAGGCGGCAAATGAACTCCGTATGAAGCGACGAACGAACGTTTAACGGTATCTCGATCTCGATACTTCTACTCTC
>NW_006263788.1:19784-20014 GCF_000469605.1 Apis dorsata | reverse complement strand
CTCCCTTGCCACGCTCGCGTAATTTTAACCCCGATATATATATATATATATTTCTGCCGACCGAATTCCACGGCAAAAATCGGTTGTTTGGATATTAGCGGATCCTAGGGACAAGCAATTACGGAGCAACGTCTGTCACAACCTGTTCCCCGCGTGCTTAACGCTTGCGGTCGAACTTAGAGAGGGAGTTTAATAGAAACGAACGGTTTCTCCAGGTGTTTTTGTCACGC
>NW_006263788.1:8240-19297 GCF_000469605.1 Apis dorsata | reverse complement strand
TATATATATATATATATATATATTTCAACAACGCTATATATTTCTCATTTTTTTTCCTTTTTCTTTTTTTGACTATCTTTAACAGAACCGTAGGCGATAAGCGATCGATAAAACGTTTAAAAATCGTTAAAATGTTGAAAAATGCAGATAAACGGACGGAAATATAATCTCTGGCGGACAGCGGAGAAATCCGCGTAACGCGAAATTAATTAAAGGCTAATCTCGCCCCGAGTATTACTCTCTTTTGACTTTAATTATCGGCGCGATTATTTCCCCGGCTTTTATCCGTGCAATCGCGCGTTAATGGATTTTCCCGCCGCTCGGCCAAGCGGAACCCTATCGTTCGTGTAAGCAATTGCTTCGCCCTGTCCGTCAACCGCCGCCTCCTCCTCCTCCCCGCGCGTTAAGTGTTATTATCATTCCGCGAAATTAACTCGTACGAAAGATTCGAGCGTGTCGCGACTTTATCGCGAGGGGGGGATCGAGCCACTCTGACAGTTGGACAACATCACGGTTGGCTTGCGGAACAATGAGCTATGGAAAGGCATATTATTCGTTATCGTTAATGACCGATCGCGATATTGCCTCGTGGCACGCGAATGTCTGTTTAAAAAAAGAAAAAAGTGTTTATTCGAGGCTGGGTCGCGGACCTGGAATCGATATTCGACATTATGCGCGATATCTTCGTTCCCATTCGGACGAGAGTTTCACTCTCGAATTCGTTTCGAGACCAACGATTCGCCAAAAAGTTCGAATAAGAGCGGGTTTCGAAGGGAAATGAAAAAAGAGTGGCGCTTTTCTGGCGCCTATATATATATATATATATATATATATCGATGAAACGCGCGAAACGGAGAAGATTACCGGGAGAGTCCATTTCCCTGTTAACGCGTGAACGTGTATATATGATTGTCAGCTATTAAAGGGTGAAAGAGCGTTGAAATTCTGGGGTATGAGTAATGATAGAGCGGTGGCGGCGGCGGTATAAATTCGATGGAGCGGTCATTGATTCGTCGCGAATACGCGTGGGCTACGGATGACCGAGCATTACCAAAGATTCGTCCGCCATTATTAATATTGATATCTAGCGGAATTGGCACGCGCATCAATATTAACTCGTCTATTAATTCCGACATATTAGAGCGAATCCCTCCCATCCTTTCGATCATTACGATTTCCGTTTCAGAGATACGATCGTGTCTCCGGTGATACAAAAATCCGTGATAAGATCGTTCTCGTTTGCGGTAAATACGACGATAACGAATCAATTTCACTCGCTCGGTGAAAATCATTTTTCCACGTCGTTTTTCATTTTCATCGTAGCAGGACATAGGAGAAAAGAGAAAAACTTTCAAAAACTTTCAAACTCGGGGCATGGAACGAAGGAGTAGCGAGAGGTGTAGGATAAATTCCTTTAAATGGCATACGTTTATCGATACACACATACATATGCATACACATATATATACATATATACGACACATCCAATCACCTCTCTTCGTCATTCGAGTTACGATGGTTTTATTCCGAGAAAAAGAAATCACCATCCATTTCTCCTTATCCTTGCGTAGCTCGTGTTCTCGATAATTCTTTTTCTCGGTAAATTCCATTGGCATAGTCACTGACCTATCTTCGCAGGTTTCTGTAGCGGCCGTGATAACACGACTGCGGCTGTTTATCGCGGCCGCAATATCGATTATCTGTTTCTTCCCGCAAGATTTATGACGAAAGAAACGAAATCGAACGGGGATATCGTCTTTCGAATGCAAGCTTTTTTCGAGTACCGTGGCGCAAAAAAATGTAAGAAAGGAGAAAGAGGAGGAGGAAGAAAGACGAATGAGAACGACGAACAGAGGATGACAAGAGTGTTTTGCCACGTTGTTGCAGGTTAGAGAAGAAAAAAGAAAAATTGCAATTTTTATCGACGATTCCATTAAATTAAATTTAATTTTTTAGATATCGCGCGTCAAGTACGATTAATCGAGTTTGATAATGCATCGATTTCTCAAAATTCGATCAAAATCGATTAATTCTCCCTTCTCTTTCTCCCTCTCTTTCTTTTTTTCTTTCATTATCTAAAACGGCGTTTTTCCGCCATTTTCGTACTACTTCGTACACATCGGCGTCACGTTTTCAAGAATCGATTGAAACGTTATTAATTTCCGGAAAAGTTAAGAGTTTCCGGTGACACGGCATCGCCATAAGGAAGAAAACGACGCGGTGAGTCACGAGCGGCTGGAACGATTTTTATCGTCCGCGTGACGGTACGCGTTAATTACGATGACGAGCGATAAGAGGCAACGTTTCTCGCCTATCGTTCTTGCCCCTTTTTTAAAAAAAAGCCGATGCTGTCTACGTGAAAAAGAAAACTAAAAGATAAAGAACTACTAGGCGCCTAGATAAGATTCCATTTCGCGAACTTATCTTATCGCCCCTCTTTGACGGCGTTATTCCACTTCTAGAATGTATTCGACCACGTGTCGAACACGGAGTCGACGTTTCCGGAAACGGAGGACATAACGACTCGAATACAACATTATTTATTTATTCGTTCGAATGCGAGTGGATAGATAATAGAACGATGGGTATATACCAAAACAAACCTCTGCCCGTTTCCCAGTCGAATCTCTACGTTCGAAACGTATACATCGTTACGCTCGAGAACGGGCGTAATGTAAAATTTATCAGAATCCGCGAATCGATGTACCGAGAAAATGATGTAAAAAGGAAAAAGAAAAAAAAAAAAGAAAAGGAACAATATTCCAGGGAAAAAAGTTCGTTTCTTTCGGCATGAAAGGCCGATAAGCGTTCCAAGAAACAACAACTTCCGAGGAACGAGCAAGAAGCGTATATAATCAGATTATCTCGAGAGGGGGCGTTGAAAAGTTGACGATAAATATTATCGGCGCCAATTTTCTTTTCCATTTCATAGCAAATTAATTAAAAGACTTGGGCTTGCCTCGCGGAAAGAGAAATTGAAATGATCCATTTTCTCGTCATCCCTCCTGGCGAGCGGAAAAACGAGAATCTCTATAAAATATATATATATATTTTCGAAGGGACGTGCTCGACAGTGAAGACGAGAACGGCTCTCGAAAACGAATGAAACCGACGACAGATCCTTTCCAAACGGATCAAAAGTAAGAGAGCGAAGATACGTGCCTTCTTACCCTCGAAGAAGGGTCAAGGGTAGAGGGTACTATTCGAACTGTCGCATATTTTGACAGGCGCTACATAGACATGCTACTGCGATCGAGACACCCCTAAATTCGACCGACCCTTCCAATTACACGAGGGTGATTGGCGACTACTGCTTTAAACCTGCGATCGGTGTATTCATCGAGGATTTCGTCCTCAACGAGACGTATAATTAGCCGAAAATACGAACGCGGTGGAAACGAAATAAGGTGGAAAAAAAGAGTAAATAGGGAAACCGATCTCTGGATGGAAAGCGAGGGGCAATTTGTATCCCTAGATTGGAAGGGGAGGATCGGTTATTCGTCGCATGGCTCGCATGGCTCGCAATCTTGATGGACGGAACGACTTCATCGTAGTACGGCGCGCCATTAGAATAAAGATAACGGGCGGTGATAAACGTCCCATCGGTTCGTACGTATATTGTATCCGGATGGCCGCGCCACTCTCTATTCGGCCACGGAATAGGGAAAACGAAATTTCAGTTGGGTCCCCGGTGATATTTATTAAGATACATTCGTTCGTCCCGGGGCTGAATTGCCAAGTTACCGAACAAGTTTTATCGCTAATAGTCCATGCGTGGTTAACCGAGTTGGAGATATCTGAGATGAAAATCTTGTTAGGAACTCGAATGGAGAAGGCAGACGTCCGGAGGATATCCACAGGATAACGACTCGCGTGCACGTGTGGGTGGTAGGATGGGGTGGGGAGCACGAGGTACGTGAGCACGAGCGAAACAGCTCCAACGATGGTGGAAGCCGAAGGTGGTGCATACAGTGGAAAGAGACCGAGTGTGAGAAGTGGCGAGGGAGGAAAGGAGAAAGAGAGAGAGAGAGAGAGAGAGAGAGAGTGGGCGGCTACATAAAGACAGGAGCTGGCGCGTGCCAGGTGCTTCGTTGCACACAATGCATCTCTGTTAGGCACCGGGGGACTCCGGCCAGCCGGAAGTCGAAATACAAGCGTACACAGGCGGCTCTTATTAAAGAGGAAGAAAGGAGCGCGTCTGCAGAATGCGAGATCTCGTTCCTGCCCAACTGGAAAATGTTCGTGCACGTTAATACGATCTAACGACCGATGCGCGTACGTGCCGTTCGACCATAGGGCTACCACGTATTCCCGCTCGGCGTGCTCGACCGCCAACCCTGGAATTAATTAAACTCGCATGACGCAGATACTAATTAAGCAGATTTTTTTCTATTTTTCTCTCTCTCTCTCTCTCTCTCTGTTTTTCACGCAATGACACCTCGGGGCAAGAATATCGGGGAAAAGGGGAAGAATACGCGCGCGGCTTAAACCAGCTCGAACCAGACGGGAGAGGGAGTGACGGGGTGAAAACAATGAGCTAACGCACCGATGGTGAGAGAGTTTTGTCAAAGTTCGATACCCGATTGCAAATACGCGACCGTACGATGATAAATTTAAAGAGAGGGATCGCAAAATATACGCGGATATTCGTCGAAGATATTAAGCGGTCGAGTCACGGAATCCATCGTTTCCATCGGCCCCTCCCTTTCAAAGAAGGGAAGAAACACGAATGCACGACACGAGCATTGGATATGGAAGTTTAGATTGGGGCCGGAATTGAGACGTTTAGACATCCCATTAAAGGGATTCCTTCGTTTTCAAAAGCGTTTCATAAATCACCGGCTCGTTTTTCAAGCGACGTGCGAAGCGCAAAGGACGCGCCAACCTCCTCCCCT
The DNA here is from genome assembly GCF_000469605.1 of Apis dorsata. Lineage (NCBI taxonomy): Eukaryota > Metazoa > Arthropoda > Insecta > Hymenoptera > Apidae > Apis > Apis dorsata. Next base: position 14,402 of record NW_006263788.1, on the reverse strand, counting down.
CTCCCCGAAAAGGTGTTCGTGTCGATGTCTGGGCGAGAAAGACGTCAGAGGGAAAGGAATCGCGTTGGCGAGTCGCGTGCCGTCAGATCTTTGAATAGCCTACAACCCCTCGTACGCGCCACTCCTACGCCACTCACCTCCACTTTCTTTCGGTTAGCGGAAGGCCAATCCATAAATATCCTAATGGGCTTAAACTGTCGCTTTTACCCCTCGAATGACGGGGGGTCAGCAGCACGGTCGAGCGAACCACTTATTGCGCCTCTATCTTTTCTCTCCGTCTCAGCCTTTTCCCCGTTCTGCCTTTTCGTTCAAATTTCCCGTATCCGAAAAAACGTGAAAAAAAAAAAAAAAAAACCGTATTTACGAGGCTTTCAGCTCTACCGCGCGCACCTTGAAATCGCGCTCCATTCATCCGATATTTTTCGGCAAGAACGAGCTTCCTGGAAAAATACGCTGCTCGTCGAACATCGGTTGCATTTTTAACGATCACGAGCCCCCGTGCAAAAATATACCTTCGATCAATATGCTACCGTGTTATTATCGTTTTTTCGCCGTTCCTTTTTTTTTTTTCTTCTTCTTCTTCCTCTTTTTTGGACAGATAGACGTTTTTCCTTAAGAAAAAGTAACGATCGAAAGTTTTAAAGCGTCTCTCCCCGCTCGAAATTATTAATGACGCTTGCTTACTTCGAGATATTCAATGCCCGCTATCTTGTCACCCAATGTTCGCGTCTCTTTCGTGGGAATTACGTTTTTCTTCTTCTTCTTTTTTTTTTTTTTTCGCCGATGATACCGATCACGATACTCTTGCGACAAACTCCCTTTCTTGCAACCATCCTTTCCTCCCTTCCTCGTCTCTCGAGTCTCTTATGCAACAGAAGAGGCGATAGTTGGATCGTCGGCCATGTTCCGGTATCTCATTCCGGAACATTTTTTTCCGAGACGGGAGTTTTCCAGAAGAGACACAGCCCCTTCCCTCGTCCCATTGTTCCGCGCGTGGCTCATTTACAAAGTTACGTTTATGCAGCGTAACTTTATCCGCCGCGCAAACTTGCCCAGGTGAATCGACTGCAAGCTCGTTGAATTTTATTAAAAAGAAAAAAAAATGGAACGAAGAAGAAGAAGAAGAAGAAGAAGAGGAGAAGCAAAAATGGAAATAGCTAGAATAGTCAAGGCATAACAAATGTTAAGATGCTTTCTTTCCTTTTCGAGTAATTTTAAATAAAAAAAAAATCCTGGATAAATATATTGGCAAAGAGCCGGATTATTTTCTCGAACGACGGTGAATAATAACTTCACACGGAACATCTTTTCGTCCAACTTTTCGTCTAAATCTAATTAAAAAGTTTCGATTACGAGTTCGTTAGGATCGCCCCTTCTCTAAAATTCCATCTCTCAGAGCCGAAAATCGTGTCCCGGTTCCCCGAAATAATCAGTCCGAGTTGATAGATAAGCTCCTCCCCCCTTCTCCCTCCTCCTCCCCCAACGTTAAAATCCATAGAATCTTCCATCGAAGGGAAGGTGCACCGAGCCGAGAATAATTTAACGTGGCCCGACGAATGGCCATTGATTTACGAAGCATCAAACTTCCACGAAAGTTAGCCGCGTATCGAGACCCCGTCCACCCTCTTCTCTCTTCTCGTCCCTTCCGGTTTGTTCTTAGGCTGCAGTTAGCGGATTCGATTTAACTTCTACTGTGGGCGAACGACATGGCAGCCAGCTCGCCAAGCGAACCTACACAAAGATCAGCCAAAAGGAAGAGAACAAGAGAGAGAGAAAGAGAGAGGAAGAGGGAGAAAGAGAAAGAATGGGGCGAGAGAGTGGCAACGGATGCCCAGTAAGAGCAATTTGCCAATATCGAAAGTGTTTGCCGATAATCTGTTGGCGAGTTGTTCTGGCTAGTTACTAAAAAACTTGTTTTGTTCTCTTACTTCTCCCTCTTGTCGCTTCTCGATCGTACTTCCCTCCCCGCGAAAACACTTTATTCCCTGTATATATATATATATACGTATCTCGTGAGTCAAAACATTCTTTTAATACATTGTAGACCGCGATAATTGCACCTCTCCCGGCTATAATTTCTATAATAGTCGCTGGAGAGTAATAAAGGTATCGAGAAACTGGGAATCACCGTGATTTCGGAAATGTCAGGGATACCGTTCCTCCACTGTGCAATTAGCACTATGTACACGTACTGCCCATGGTGACTGTGGAAATCGAAAAATGTGATCGATGAAAAAGAATGCGGCTCGGAATAGCGACGAACACCAGGGTTGAACACGCATTTCAATATTAAATTATAGTACTCGTGGACGTAACTCGTTGTCTTTGATCCCGTTCGAGGGGGGAGGGATCCTTATAAATCTACTTAGCATCCGATAGTTTCAACCCTTTCGGTGTAATCACCGCAACTCAACAATATTTACACTCATGAATTTTTCAATTTCTTCGTTCGATAATTTCGTTTGGCATTTTACCGGAAAAACCTTGCTTTTTCCCCTCCCTTCGAGCCTTATCGCCGTATATCGATTTCTCTGAGATGTTATTTGTCGATCTTGACACCAGTTTGTCGAACAAACCGCGCACCACATTCTCGATCACGATCTTGATTTCTCACGGTGACCAATTGATTCTCGTTCGACGGTAGGTTTTATCTCGCTTGTTGAATCAAAGCACTCCCCTATAGGAACCGGTTGCAGTTCACATTCGGCAAAATTGTTTCGATATTTAGGAAATATTTATCAACAACGATACTCTCCGTGTATTTATTTTCGATCCGATTCCGTACCAATATATCCTCTATTATTACGTTTCGCTTCGAATTTTTCTATAAACGATATTTTTCTCTTCTTCTTGCCTATTTTTTTTTTTTTTTTTTTTTTTTTTTTAGCCAAAAAACGTTGATGAAACGCCAGCCAATCGAGTCTCGAAAATACGAATATTTTTATCCTCTGTTCCTCGAAGATCTCGTCGATAAAGATATTTCAAACGCATACGCGACATCGTGTTATTTTAATTCTCGAACTCCGTGCGTAATCGAACTCGTCACGATCGAATCAGAAACATATATGCCGCGGACACGCGAGATTTTTAAAACAAATCAGAAACGAAAAACGTACACGTGTCATTCTCGTTTTTCAAAACATGTTCGAAGTATGTACGCCCGGGATCGATTCGACCGAATCTTTTTCCATCCAGACAATATATTTCTCGTTTTCCGGCGAAAAAATTTTATTTTTTCCTCGATTTTTCTCTTCCGCCCTTAAATTACACGCATGTCCAACCACTTGTCGTCCTCGTCGACTCACAGGATGGACGAATTAGAACAGTGTCGTGAGAACTAGGTAAGTCGTGCGCGCCTATGTGTGTGTATGTGCGTGACACTGTATCGAATAGTGCGTCTCATTCTGCATTTTCCTCCCACTTTTTGCCCGTGCGATCGATCGTTCGCCGATCGTTAAACGAATACCGCGCGTTCCAACGATCTAACCCCCGTCCGTAACTGCGTGTCGACATCAAACACATTTTAGACCCCATTCCATCGATGTTCAGGAACATTCTGGTAATCATCGGATAACCGTGTGATAAACGAAAAAAAAAAAAAATCGGAAGGGTTTGACATTTAGGACATCCATCCCATTGGAAAATCGTCGCGTAGGAATGGACTCGAAGTTTCGCAGGAAAAAAATCTGTATCGTGGATTATTTTACAAATGGAAGAGAGAGAGGGAGAAAATAGAAATTGGTTTAAGGTGGAAATGTGGAATTTATTTAGAGATCGGTGTCCAAGAGGATTTTAAGCGGAAGTAAAACGACGGTCCGGAACGATTTCGATTTTGTCGATGGAGAGAGAGATAATGAAGGACCATCTCTCGTCACTCGTACATTATCCTGGTGAACGCGCCGTAAATATTCGACTACAGAGCGAAACACGTCGATTAATCAGCCGAATTGGAGCGCATGGTTATTTAATGTTCGAATATTCGAAATACAGTCGATTGCCGACCGCATCTATATATTATTTAAGCGGTCAAAAACGCGATACGACCGTAACGCATCGGCGATCCGCTCCGCGGAACGGGTTTGAAAATTGCGAAATAACGATGGAGCATAACGGTGGAAAAGAAGGAAACAGAATCGTGGGCCGAGTTCCGTGCGAATGGTGTGGAGCGGCGTGCAAAGGGAACCGAAATGAAAACGTTAATTATGACGCGGCACGCTTAAGTGTCGCTATTTAGCTCGGAATTAATCTGTCACGGGAGGAGTGTGAAAAACTACCCGTTTAAGAGGTCGACTCTCTCGGCGGGTCGTTTGATTGGCAGCTCTCGAGGAGTATTCCTCTTGAGCTCCCTCGTCGGCGCTCCCTTCTCTCTTTTAAAAACCTCTCGGGGACTACTAGCGCGCGCGTTCGTATATTCGAGTCGGAAGCATGGCGCGATGAGGGCGAGGGAAGGAGGGGGCGGCAGGGAAACGAAGGAAGACTTTATTTTCGGTGGCCCGATGACGCTGAAAGGCGCGAGCGTGGAAGAAGAGGAGGAACGACCCGTCGAACACACCGGGTAAAAGAGCGCCGGGGCAGGGCAGGGTGTGGAGGGGACGAGACACGAAGAAAGCGAAATGTCCTCGAGACTCGAATAATGGCTTCGAACGCGGTCTCCGATTCGTAACAGTTTAACGTTTTATAGGAGCAACCTGATTGCAAACCCGCGCCTCCGCTCTGTTGTCCTCGCTGTTGATTTTAATAAGTGCACCGTCATTATGCACGGGACGTATTCGATTGTTCGGCCCGCCTTCCAAGAGTGAGTAAATATTGAAGTACGATATTAATTTGAATTCTAATTTGAAATTGTTCGGAGCAAATAACCGTGATGGAATCTGGACCGGAGCGTACATCTCTGGTCCGAAAACGTAGCGATCTAAGGTAAACGATGTCCGTCCGAAACGTGAATATCTCCGAAGCGAAAACAAAGTTCTATCTACTTTGAAAACATTGTTACTGCGTATCTACGGTTGGAACCGATTTAACTCGTGTTAGGATAATCAACCAGTTTGCCAGAAATCACATGAATTACCGATTTAATTATACGACAATGTAATATCGCCGATAATATATTTTGTATATTCGACGCAACAAAGTGTGCTTACGAAAGTCGTAATCGTATTTTGTCGATATGTATATATAGATATATATATATATATATACACATATATAAGAGAAAACAAAAGATCGAGATGAAAAGAAATAAAAATCATATCGGTTAACGAGAAAACCTGATGTGCGTTTCATGGCTGGGAACGAGATTTTCTCGAGACATAAATAAGCATGAAAAAAAAAAAAAAAGGAGGGAAGGATAAAAAGTAACAGCTTCGTCCGCTAGATTGTACTTATAAATGTCTGAACGAAGGACAATCTAACAGTCGAGGTGGAGAACCGAGAGAGACGGAGAAAGGCGCTTATTGTGCGCTGAACCATGTCGCCTTAGCGCACCGAGCAAAGTGAAACCTCCACAAAAAGCGTAAACAAAAAATAAACGTGACGAGGGTCAGTAGAACCTCCGTGTACGTCAACACCGCGTGAAAATACGACGTAAAACGATGAATGGAATTTGTAACGCGAAGCGTGGTGCAACAAGCGCATAAAGACGCTTCGAATCATTTCACGAGTGTACCGTTAATGACGCGACCGCCATCTTTAATGCGCGAACTTTTGACGCGATGGATACCGATTAACCTGTCACGCTCGGATCACAATGTAGTGAAAATGTCGAACGAAAGTAAGGATTTCGTATCAACCTTGGCTCTCGGAGCGTTATTAAATCATCGGCGTGTGTCAAGTGTGCATAACTGGTTTAACAATGACGACGAAACGAGAATTATTGACACGAATCGAGAATACGCGGGTGTATATAACCTATCCAAAGAAAGAGGGCGGTCTTGTAACAAAGAGAACATTTATGTTTTAGTACTACTTACTCGTGATTGGAGACGGATGGAAGTTGGATGGAAGAAGATCGTAGAGAGAGGGAGAGAGATCGGTGTGCAGCGAGGAAGGAGAAGGATCACGCGTGCGGTTCCTCGGTTGTTAGGTCGTCGTTACACAGGTTCTTAAAGGTCCCGTGGTCTGGCGTCTGGCTGTGTGTAGAGTGGAGCGAGCGCGCGGGGTTCT
>NW_006263788.1:6176-7908 GCF_000469605.1 Apis dorsata | reverse complement strand
CCGCCTCGACGTGACACGAGGCTCCTCGTGCATGCCGCGTGCAACACACGCGCCGATCCCCCGCACGATATTAACCGCACGCGTGCCTGCCATCGAGCACCAGCAGAAGCATCGTTGCCATCGTAGAATCGGTGTCGAGGAGCGTGCCATCGTCTCGGTTGCTCCTCCTCGCGAATCCGACGACCACGCTCGTTCCGTTCCCCGTCTGCCGGCAATTTTCTCTCGCAAACCAGCGTCCACGTTCCGTTTCGTTCGTTCCGTGTTCCCACGACGATCCGTGCGCGCAGTGTTTGTCGTCGTTATTGTCGGCGTTGCTGCCGCGAACATCGCGAAACGTCGACAAGTTTGGACGGTGACGGGGAGGAAAAGGTGGAAGAATCGTGTGGTAAAACTGAGCAGTGAAGTGCGTCGCAAGGGCTAGACTTCGACGGCCGACACTACCAACCGCGCGAGAGCCCCGTGAGTATATTTAAATAGTGTGTCGCTCTGACTGGTCAGAGGAAGCCGACCGTTTCTTGGTCTTCGTCGTCGCCGTCGTCGTCGTCGTCGTCGTCATCGTTGTCGTCCTCTTCTTCTTCGTCTTCGTCTTCTTCTTCTTCTTCGGCTTCTTCTTCCGCTCTTCCTCTCTTCCTTCTTCGTCTTATTCTACCGCTCCTTCCTACGCCGTGTGTCATCATCCTCGGCTTTTCCTCGTACGGAGTGCAACGTGATACGACGAGAGACCCGGCCACGACATCGGGGGCGGCGCGAAATTCTTTATCGACTCTCGCCGATTTATTTCGAGATACGGAAACAGTGTCGCCGGCGGAGGAGTGGCGAGAAGAAGACTGCGAGCGAAGGAATACGAACAGTGTCGCAGATGATTTCTAATCCATCGGTTCGATGACGAAACGGTTAACGGGAACGATTGATCATCCATCGTCGAAAACGTTGGAAAACGGTTCGAATTACGCAGAAACGTGAATGCTTCTTTATTCCAAATATCGGAGTATCGCGTAGCGATATACATGTAAGAAGGAAAATATTTAGAACGGGACGGACAAGAAGGGAGCGAGAAGACGGCGAGAGGATAAACAATCGCGAATCGACTGGCGTGCTTACGAATAGAGTGGAATCGCGGGCAGAATGTTATTCTCGAACGATAGACAGGATGATCGCGATTTTTGAACTGTACGTTTGGATGCGGTTTAGAGGGAGCGGAATCGGGGGACGTGATCGTTTTCGATAATCGCGGATAGATCTCGCAGTACGAAATTTCGGTGTTGCTGCCGCCATCCATCCATCGAGACATCATCAAGGATGAAGAGGACGGTACTGCGTTGGTCGAAGAGCGGACAGCCGAGAATCTGTCAGGTGGAAGTCCCGATGTCGTGCTGCTATCGGTGGTACAACACTTCGTGAACAGTGTTATCGCATTCTCCGACGACCGAAACCCGAAACCACGGGAGGGGAGCGAGCGAAAGGGGAGGTGTCGCGGGAAAAAAAAAAGACCAGTTTCGGAACGAATGAATCTTGGCTGAGGAAAAGAGTGGAAGAGAGAGGAGGACGCGGCATCGACAGAGAGACGGATCCTCTCTCGCGTGGCAACTTTGGAGCCTCGAATTCTCGAAGTCGAAGAACGAAAGATAGGGGGTGGAAGGAAGGTGTGCCAGAGAACGGTGTGGTGCGTTCGGGGTGACCGAGGTGTCGACCTCACCCCCGATCAAACCTGCAACCAGGTCGGATGATGTGG
>NW_006263788.1:4259-5859 GCF_000469605.1 Apis dorsata | reverse complement strand
CGAGGATCGTGGAACCTTCGGCCGGATATCGAACAGTTTCCGCTGTTTCGGTCAACCTTCGCCCCCAACATGGCTCGAAGGAAGAGTCAATCTTTCACATGGGTTCGGGGGAAGAGTTGGACGACACGATACGCGAGGTGTTCGTGTCCTCGTCGAAACGGGTCAACGATCATCGTCGTCGTCGTCTCGAGGACGAGGCGAACGTTCGTCCAAAGATGGAGGAGTCTGGATTGAGCCGGTTACCTCGTCACTCGTCGACGCAAACGCCGATTCTTTACTCGTCCGGGACCGAGTCGACGATGGAGAGGCCGCGCGTGATCAGATCGACCAAGCAACGACCAAAGAATCGTACGAAAGCGGATTCTCCGCGGGAGCAACGGCGAAGATGTCGAAACAAGGGTTGCCGGGGTCAGAATTGGTGCCCGGACGTGGATGTTGGGAACAGAGCTTACCTGGCGCCAACGGTGTTCGAGGGGAAGGCGAGAAGCATGTCGTCGGTAAGGAAACCGGGCTCGAACTATGCGGTAACGTTCGAGGTGAAGCAAGTATACAAGAGCCAGCCCGGTTTCCAACCGCTTCAGAAGAACGACAGCGTGAGGTTACACTTTCGGGACAAATCGGCGCCCGGGAAGTCGACCGTATGCGGCTACGACACCGACGGGAAGCAGCAGCAGCAGCAGCAGCAGCAGCAACAGCAACAGCAACGCGATAATCAGAGTGGTGTGGTGCGAGCCAATATTAAGAGGGGTAAAGTGTATCTAGTGTTTGTGAACCGCGTGGGACCCAGAAACTTCACGATCCTCGGTGAGCCCGTGATACGAAGCAAGAAGAACGAACAGGCGGTGCAGGCTGTCATTCGACCGGATTACGGTGAGTACGATTATCATCTCTCGCCCATTAATCTAAGAGCTTCGCTCTCCACGCCTCTGAAACGACTATTGAGAACGATCGGGAGTTATTGCAGCTGCGTGCTTTCGATTCGCGACCTCCCCATCTATCGCATCGGGTCGCATCTCTCGATGCGTGTTCTCTCTCTCTCCATTCGCTATTATTTCGATGTTTCGTACCGTGTAACCCGATGTTACACCGGTATCGAAAACACGTTACATTTCATTCTGAATTCCGTTAAAAAATCTTTCACCGATGCGCTATCTTGTTTTCCATTTTTTTTTTCTTTTTTTTTTGCGTTTTTTCCGTTTTTTTCGTTCTCCGTTTTTTAATATCATACGCGTAGATGCTTGGACGCGAAGCCACCGTGACATTTCTCCGATACGCGCGGATTATATACGATGGAAAAGGAAAAAAGACAGAGAGAGAGAGAGAGAGAGAGAGAGAAAAGAAAAATAAAAAGAAAGAAACGATATTCGCCTCGCGCTAGAAACCTAATCCGGCCGCGATGCAAACTCGTAGAACGTCTTTCGGCTTCGGCAAAATCATTCCCGACAGTTAGAACCGTGAACAATAAATTGTAACCACGGTTTGACGCTATTACTTATCGTATCTGAGACTCGTTTCTGGCTGTGCTAGCACGCCCACGTAGAAGAGAAGAGGTGCTTTCCTCGAGGCGCGTAATCGAGACGCGAACACGCGTATATTTAAA
>NW_006263788.1:2359-3875 GCF_000469605.1 Apis dorsata | reverse complement strand
ACCACCACCACCACCACCATCATCATCACCGATACATAGACGATCGTGACACAAAAGCGATCGGGGCATTTCCACCGGAACACGAGACCAGTAACGAGCGTCAAGTTTTGAAGGTGGTCCAATTTGCTCGCGGTTCAACGCGCTCCTTTCCTCTCCCGTTCCTCTCCTTCCCTCCGCGGCGATCACCGGCCAAAGACTCGGCGACGATGACGACGACCACGTCGACGACGTCGACCACGACGACGATTTGATTTATCGCGATAAGTCGCGTAGATATCGAAAGTAGCTCGTCACCGAACATCTGCGAGGCTTTTTTTGACGAATTGTCGTCGTCGTCGAGCACATGTGGCCTGCCTTTTCACCGGTGACACTCGGTGTTTTCCAACTCCGGCCATGATACCACGCTTCCATTCGATGTTAACCGGTTGTTTGTTCGATTAGTCACGACAAGAATTACATATTTTGCAAATATATCTCGAGATCGTCGATTAATCGACGTGACACAATCGCGTAGATAACAATGCGTCACTCGATGAGGCAGCTAATTTTCAGAAACACGCGTAACAACTAGCGTGACAAATATATATATATATATATTTCGATTGGGTTGGTTAAGGGGAAGATTATTGCAGATATCTGGATTTTTCGAAGATGGAGGATAGTCTAGTCGTCCCCCCAAAAGCGCGAATATCGAAGCAAAGGTGGCAAAAGTTCTTTGATACTTCTTCCCCTCCCTCCTTCGCGGCATCTTGGCTCGAGGCTCTCGTTAGCGTCGCTCTCGAATCGCTCGCTCTCCTCCTCTCGTTTACGAGTTGAGAATTGTTGGTCCCGTTCGACCCAACCGACCCATCTCCCTCCACCTGTGCGTATTACACACATCCTCGTTGACGCGTATCGAAAGTTTTCGCGACTTATCCCATTATCAGGCGCCCGAGTATCTCGTCTCGCGGAGCTGGTAGCTTCGTCGCCTCGTCTCCGCCTCTTAAACCGATTTATCATGTACGGGTGAACGTCGAGGGGTAAAATTGGATTCCCTTGGAGCTTCGAATCTTGATAATCTCGTCGAATCTTTGTCACGGATCGTTAAAAAAAAAAAAAAAAGAAGTCTCGCGATGGCGCCTCGTAAATCTGCCTCCCCGTTACGCAAGATATTTTCTTATCGAGAAATTATTCCCACTCGTATTTATAATAATTCACTCGGTAAGCTCGATATACGTAATATCGGATAACCAAAGTTTACATCGGGTTTGTTTGTTTGGGTGTGTGAATACATTCGAAAGTAAAAACGCTCTCTCGATCGAGATTATTTCTTTCTTTTTTTTTTTTTTCCCCCCCCAACACGAGAATAATAATCGTTGTGATCTCTGTCAACGCTAAAATTCCGAGGAATATTTTTTTCCCCTCTCATTCCATTTCTTTCTTCTTAATTCGGGAAAACTACGAAGCGCACGAAGATGGACCAAGCGAGGGAAGGGTTGGGAGATCGGGCGTGAAAAGAGGCGCAAACGCGTCTGGT
>NW_006263788.1:0-1695 GCF_000469605.1 Apis dorsata | reverse complement strand
GTTCGGCGACGGTTCGTTGATCCGCGATCCGCAAAAGCGGGTCCGCCAGCCCTTCTCCCGGTTGCCGGTGACTAAGCCAGACGGGGGGGGACCCGGGACGTCAATTATAAGGCCTTAATCGGAAACCCGTCCTTACTTCTGTTGGCTTACACTCCCGTCCATGCCACCCGAGCGAGACAGCGTCGAAGAAAAACGGAATATCGAGAGCATAGTCGTGTCGCGCGCGACTATCCTCGTCGTCACTTGTCCCGGCCTCCCTCGGATACGGTAGGCTGTTATCGTATCCTCTCTCTGCTCTCTTCTCGCCTTTGCCCGATCCGCCTGCATCGCGCGTCCGTCTTTTCCCCGCGCTTCTTCGAGCCAGATTCCAGCTGCCTCGCTCGGGGGTTATAGGTTGCACCGTACGAGAATCCATCGGGACTCAACGACGAATTTCGATCCTTCGAATCGACTACTAATTAAAATTTCTCTCTTATTTAAACAAATCGCATCCCATGAGACGCATCGCTACGAATTCTTCGATCCCTCCTTCGGATCGATGAGGATCGTCAACGTCCGTTTTTCGTTTAAATCGACTCTCCTCTCTCCCACGATTAATGAACTTCCGAGCGTAATCTCGAAAGCGAAAGATAAGCGGGGCATTTAAAGCCCTCGTATCTGTAGTTTACGGGAAAACGTTTAGTCATGCGTGTCGCACGTTTCCCCCTTATCATCGATGCATCGTGGCAACGTTTATTACCTCGATACACGATCCGCACGGGGATAAATATATATATATATATATATGGATCGTAATACGGCGGATAAAGAACGGAAAACGATTCGATCCTTTTCGGAAGCCGGTGCCCCACCGGGCCGGATTAAGAGCATTTCTCGCGTTCGCAGAAATTTCTACGTTCTATTCTTGGATACGTACGGCCACGGTGCACGATACAACACGATTGCGCATTATGGTGTAACTAGCGGAGAGTTGGACGCCGCGATATCTGCCTCCGTTCTTTCGTCCGTTCGCCCGTTCCACTGATACACACGCGATATCGCGTTATCGTGCAACAGCCGCTAGAATCTTGGAGCCGCGATATGTCGGCACGATGACAGCTCTCGAAACAGACGGCTCGCAGCTATTTCCAGTTATTTCGGCGTTTCCTTCTCGATCGCAATTTCTTCTTTCTCCCTTCGAGAATTTTGCGGGAGGGAGGGTGTATCTATCGAAGGGCGGAGAAACATACGCCTCTGTACGCGTCATATACGGGGGATCACCGTATAGAAATTAATCGGCGTCGATTATCGTCCGACGGGCGTATGTAGGACGCGTATCGTCGTGCAACGGTGCCTACGGTGCAACGGTGCCCGGTGCAGGATAGTCGAGCGAATGCTTCGAAAAAGAATAACGTTCGTATTCTCGCCAAATTCGTATTCGATCCAAACTTTTAAGTTGACACGCGTTTCGAGGCAAATCCCTCTAACGGAGGGATCGTTTCCGTTCAAAATGAAACGATAAACGGCGAACGGTTGTGCTCGTCCCTGTGAGGAACGCGGACCACCTTCGAAAGTCGAATATGGGTCATCGATAATGATCCTATTAGCGCCTCGTGCGCGATTATCAAGACGGATCAGAGGGTTAATTAACGAAATAGGAGCGTGGTTACGCGCGCGAGACTCGATCCGAGGAGAATTTCGGCGATCCATTTCCGT
>NW_006263787.1:975706-977448 GCF_000469605.1 Apis dorsata | reverse complement strand
AATTATATTGCAAATATATTAAAGCACTCACCGCGTTTGATTTCTAAAAAAAAATATTAGTTTATTAGTGTTGCGATACAAAATGAACATTCCACTCACGGTTTTTTACTCGGGTTCGTATCGAGTGGAAAATATTTTTATTTGAATAGCCATTCTGGCTATTAGATTTTTTTCTTTTTCAGCGCCCCTTATCACGTCTTGCATTTGTTACAGAAAATATTGCCATTTATTTGTGTAATTTTCCATCCGTGTTATTAATGTTACAAATTACACTTGAAAGGATTGATTTCAGTTGCAATAGATCATTTTCTTTACGTGTTGATAAATTATAATCCATATTTATAACCGACACGATAGAAAGGAAGGAAACGTAAAAGACATTCGATACCCTTCATCCCCAGAAGAAGGAAAATTTCTCAACGACGATATCATATCCGAGACAAATGTTGTTTTATGCACTCGGCGGCATGTGTACAATGTATGGAACAAGGCTTGAACTCTTCGCGCGAGGGAAAGGACTCTATATATTTAATCCATTGGACGTTTTACAGCTTCGAGCCGCGGTGTTTACGAGCGAATAATACCTAAGCCGTTTTATCATATTATAACGATCCCTTTGCCGTGCAAGGATCCGTTTACCAGTCATCCCCTCTTTCTCCATCGATCTCGAGGACCAACCCTTGAAAACTGACCTTTCTGACCAACCCCACGTGCGCGGTGTACAATGGCCTCTTTGTGAGGACCCTCATACGAGTCGACTTCCTGACCAAGAGGACTATTCAGCTTTTCCAAACAATCCTCGGTATTTGAAAACCGTGATTTATTCATTCATAGAAATTTCATTGAACAAACCGGCTCGTTAAAACCGTTTGTTGATAAGTGTTGAAACATTAATTATGCGGTATTATTTCAAGGAAGAAAATGGAAATGCTTTTGTTAATTCTTTGTCCGATCGGTGACAGATGGAACACCTTTTGTTTTGAAAATTTTTATTAATTTTCTTTTATATATATTTGGAGAATAATCAGATTATATTCACTTTTTCATCTTTTCAAGTAATATACATGATACGTGATCCTTGGTTCGTATTTCACCCCCGTATTCTTTGAAATAAGTCTCGTTAAATATTGTACCAGCTGCTTGACAAGGCTGAAAGATAAAAGACACAAGGGTAGATAGACTATCTAAAACGCAGATTCGTGATGAAACTATCATCGAAAAAGAAGGATTTTCGTAATAAATTCAACGTACATCTTCACAACTTCAATCTCAACAGCATAACAAAGACAGCCATTACAAAATAACAGGATCATCGATGTAAAACTAACGGATTTCCTCCAAATTCTCTGGAAATACGTATTTCCCAATAAATTCAACGTGTAAAGTCATACGTGTAAAGTCTGGAACGCTAATAAAAGTCGTGGTCGAATGTTGAACAAACAATCATCGATTTCGCAACAATTCCACCGCAATTCCTCCATCGTGAATTGCCGAAGGGAACAGTCAGTGAAGGTTATTGCTCGAGGAATGGAAAACGCGCGCGTTCCAAGCCGAACCGGGCAGCTCGATTTATCGCGATCGCCAGTCCGTTTTTCAGCCAAGCTTTATTAATTCCGGGCCACGAGACAATAGGGCGAAATCCCGTGGACAGGGTGACGGCTCGCGGTCCGCGAACAATGCCAGGAACGGCGACGCGGTGAACGTTGGCAGCCACGGACACTTTGTCACGCAGAAATTGTCCG
>NW_006263787.1:971709-975411 GCF_000469605.1 Apis dorsata | reverse complement strand
GCGGTACACGATGGCGCCGTACTGGAAGAGGGATGCCCGCCGCCTGTTTCTCGATGCGCGTCGTGCCGGAAATAATTTATCGGCCGCCGCGTCAATAAATAATTCGTACGCCGGTACGGTCGCTTCTTTAAGAAGCGCTAAACCGAGAGCGCCAGGGTGTGACTCCGCGTGTGTGACGCAGCGTGCAACAAAACGACATTAAAATGCACGCCGATGCGCCATTCCCCGACCCAGGGACGTGCCCTTTCGCGCTCCGTGTTTTTCCCGCCTGTTTACGTCCCTGGGAAAGAGGCAAGAGGCGGACGAAGGGGGTTGCTTTTGTCGCGCGGGTGAACAAACGCGTGAGAGAGAAACGGTTGGATGAACGATATTTTATCGCGATCGATCGGTGGAAAATAGATTTTTCTTATTATCGCCCGTGTTACGATTAAAAAAGATCGATTGAACGTTGTTCGCGAAAGTTGGATTCTTTTTCCGTTTCTTTTGAGAAAAAATATTTCTATTTTTTGTAACGATTATTCGTTTGGGAGCAGGGTAAGAATTTTTGCCTTCACTACCGTCTCGTTTCACGCTATCTAAATTCCTAACGGCGGATTCCTGACGAAGTCAGGCCACTCGTCGGCGATCGCTATCTTCTCAGACTCGGTGAAGACAGCCCTGAAAGGCGCTCGCATGAAAAACTGTGACATGCAGCGGCCAGACAACGGCGCACCTCTAAACACGGGCCAAAAGATAAAGAAAGGAGAAAAAACACAAAGGTTAGTATCCCTTGTCCCGCGGAGAGGGAACGAAATGGGCGTCTACTACGCGTCGTCGCAACTAGATTCACATGTGGGTGGCAGACGAGTGACTTGTACCGTACAATACCTTTGTATCCGTTGCTGAAAACCTTCTGCATCTGTTTTACAATCCGCATAAATCTACACGAGATACTTCTCTTCGCCTGCCTCTCCCCTATTCTTTGAATCAATCATACGCGAATAAATCATATTTTTAATTTCTTACGTTTTTCGTAACACGATATAATAACGCGAAACAATAATAAATAAATAATAAATAAATGGCGGGATTTTTATATTGTTGTTTCCCGCGCACGATTAACTCACTCCGAAACAAAAGGCGCATTTTTATCTACCTGTTGGTTGG
Source organism: Apis dorsata (assembly GCF_000469605.1). Classification (NCBI taxonomy): domain Eukaryota; kingdom Metazoa; phylum Arthropoda; class Insecta; order Hymenoptera; family Apidae; genus Apis; species Apis dorsata. The sequence goes on along the minus strand of NW_006263787.1, from coordinate 974,265 downwards.
ATAGTAAATTATTTATAATCAACCGAATAACTTCCAAAGCGAATTACACACTAAAATTTTTATTTCCCACGGGAACGTTACAGAAATACCTCTGGCGTAATCTTGCTTTTTACCACCGAGTAAATTCCAGTCCTGTCAACGGTCAAAGAACCCCCGAAAACTAATCACACGGATTAAATACGTCGTATTTCATTCTCGATCCACCGGGCGCGTCTCTTTAATGAAGAAAAAGAGCCGACCGGGACTCTTATACCCCGGTTTATTTTTCGTAAGTTGCTCGCCGACTGACGTGTCATCGCCGTTTCACGCGCCAAGGAAACAGGGATGAAGATGCATCATCGTAAACGGTGATTCGGAAGAGGGGAAGGGACGCGCGATTTTGTCGTTCGCGGTTTTATCGAGCCATACGAAATATTTCGGGCGAGGTGAGCATAAAAAGAGGCAACTCTTTATGGACTGCGTATGGGGACAAAGGTAGCCGTGACGACTCGTTAACCTATTTCGAAGTGGATGGAGAAAATATTTCTAGAAAAGTCTGGGTGGACGACGATCCCCGGGAAGAGAGGCGTAAATGCTTTATCGCCTCGTTTCGTGGAACTCTTTGCTTCGCTCTCGTCAACGCGGCGAGAAGGAAAATGCGCCCCGGCCTTCCTGCATCTCTTCTCGCTCTCGGATACCGTGCCACTTCTATTTCTGGTAGTTCTGTAAATCCCCCTTTTGCCCGGTTGGACGTGTACGTTTCGTACGATTTCAGCACGATCGCGCGGCTGCACCGTTTCGACGGTTCTTTCGGGCTAAGGACTCGTTCCTTCTATTTGCGTCCATCTTTCATAAGAGTTATATGCGGAATGAGTCGTCCACGAGTGATTTACGCCGATATTACGTATAATAAATGGATCCAACGGCGATCGCGCGATTTTATTAAGGGCTTTAAGACGGATCAAACGAATTCTTTTATAGGCGAAAGCGTTTAAACGCGGTTTCGCGTAGAAGAAACATATATACATATATGTATACGCTCTTTTTTTTTTTTTACGTTGCTTTATTTTCGAACGCAAATTTCTATTTCCTATATATACGGATCCGTCTTCTTTTTCAGAGTATTTAACGCGCTTATATCCGCCATTGTACCTGGTGTCATTCCGCCTATCATCCTCTCAGCTGCCAACAATGGCAGGACAAACATCTAATACCTAACCATTCATCACCAAAACTCCCTTTCACGTCCACCTTTCATCAAGTACCTCATCAACCACCTCGAGAAACCTACGACTATTATTCACACCGTCTCATAGCGACGAGTCGCGGAATCCCTTCAACCGTTCTCTCCCATCGCCGAGGCCTCCTCTTCCGCGTGTCCCCGCGTTACCAGCTGTTCGCGCCAGCTTTTTGCATCCGCGATTCTCTCGCATCGTCGCCGTTTTCCTCATAACGCGCGCCGGCAGCGGAACGAACGGTGATTTCCATCCGAGAAAATGTTCCCCTCGATGCCATCGAACCGGTTTAACGATGTTTTCCATGCGGTAGTTAACGTCTCTCCTCCGCGTAGAGACAGCCACGCTTTGCTTATGCACACGTCCGCATACCTGTGCACAACATCCGCGCGCGGTTTCGCGCGCACACGAACGCGTGGCGCACACGTACGCGTGAACACGTCCACGATAGAAGCGCGGCGGGCAAAACTAGGTAGCCTTGAGGCTCTCCGTTTTCTGCCAGCGAATTTTATCCGTGCATCTGCATGCCAGATACGTTCACCACGCCCCTGCCCCCCGCCGCTTTTATTTAACAGGAGAACCACCGACGTGTGTCATCGATTTGCATAGTCACCGCAGCGATACACAGGTCGGGTTTCTGTCCGTGTATAACCTTGTTTCCAGTCCCGTGGCAGGCATCGCAGCGCGCGCCTCGACGCGCCACCTCGGACACGATCAGGTGTAACCATGTATGAGAGTAGTTGTGAGCAGCTAGTGACTTTTTCGGGGAGGACGCGTGGACACTCTAGTGACTTTTTCGGATCGACGCGTTCGATAGCGTTTCGAATCGTTCTTTTCTATGATATGATACGATGACGATTTTCTTCGGAGGTGTGAGATTACGAACTGCTCGTGAATATCGAAAAGAATTTTTTTGGGGGGTTTTTTTAACGAAGCAAAGAATTTTGTTTATTTATGCGTATGCCAAATTGTTTTAAGATATTCGTGAAAATGATACTTTTTTGGGAGAGGGGGAATAATAATGCAAAGTAATGCATATTTACAAAATCTTTATAATATTTGCTGTATTATTAAAGTGATAAAACGTTCTAAAACAAACTTAATTGACTTATATATATATCTATGTGTATTTTAAACGAATGATGGATTTTAATTAACATACCTATAAAACGTGTTTGTAAAGCAACATACTTTCGATATTTTACGAGCAAATAAATCTCATGCCTATGCTATCTACGAACTTTTATTGCATTTGTATCTTTCGAGGAGGACTAACGAGTTCGTAATTGTACAGTTATGCGTCTTCGATCCACAAAGAGTCGGGCATGAATTTCTTTTAATT
>NW_006263787.1:969075-971460 GCF_000469605.1 Apis dorsata | reverse complement strand
TTTTTTTTTTTTTTTTTTTTTTCACGAATTACATAATTCCATCGATTTTCAAGGTTTCGAGGTTCACTCGGTCGTCGACTGTTCCCCTGATGACGTTGGCCTAACGTTATTATCAATTATCGTCTCAAAATAAGCTGAACCGCTGTACGCTGGTATTGTAATACATACATCTTTTGTTTATGCTGATAAAATGCCAGTGATAACCGTAATGTGTTGCGACGTTCGCAGTCTGCATAATACTTTGTAATACGTTACTCACAGCTGAGAAATTAATTTATTTATAAATTAAAAATTAATTTTCGAAAAATAAACTCTCGTTGTTTTTTTCGGAAAATAGAGAAACGGCATCTCGAATTTCGAATTAATTTTTAGATTTTTTACATCGAAAAATATAATAAATCGTTTCGAATTGAAATGAAATACGTAGAATTTTCTTTTTTTATTTTTTATTTTCGTATATTTAGATTAGTTATTGTTCAACAATCGATACGTTTGTTAAGTATATAAATATACATCGTGTAATTCAACGTCCAAACATCTACGATTAGATACCAATTATCTGAACGACGTTGCTTCCCTCTCTTGCAACTGTTTCCACTTCCTGTCTATTTATCTATTCACTTGCTAATTTATTATAATAAATTTCATTGTATTTTAGTTGTCTCGGCACAACTCACACTGGTGTGAACGGATATTGATAAAAAAGGGAATCGTTTTATGAACGAACCGGTTGGACATCCGATCCTCCGAAAGGGCGAAACGAGAGCATCGAAGCTCGCATATTATAGTAACGACGAATTTTTGATAGAGAACGAATTCTTACCTGAAACCACCCACCATTTTCATTCGTAACGTGGAAATTTGACGCTGCGTCCAAAAGGGTTGAAAGAACACCACAAGGGTGAAAAAAATATTTCTATTGAACGAAATCGAATATTTCTGATTCGGATAGAACGGTAATACGAACCTTGAATTATATTCTCTCCGATATAAAATCTTCCTTTTAGAATTTCCGATCGAAGCAGAGAAGATTCAGATTTTATTATTAAAGATTTTAATTTCTTATTAAGTCGTAAATCGTCGGATCGATTGGAAAAGGGGATCACGGTCACGTGGAACTTAGGCACGTTGATTCCAATGTGAATAACAATTCGATCTTTATCAGGATCATACGTACCAGTGTGCGGGAGCTCACGAGGTCGCGAGCAATCGAGAAAGCAACGATTCGTAGCGCTATGCAAATGATGAATTTCTCCCGTGTCCCTTTAAATAAATGCGTTTACTTGAACCTGATTTACGTTGTGACTTACGCACGGTAACGAGGACCCTATTAAACTTTCCTTATTTGTAGGTTTCAAATATATTATATCGATTACGAGCGCCGAGGGAAACGTTCAAATAAATTGAAATGTTGCCAACAATGAGACCGTTGTTAGACGCAAGTGTAAAATAATCGTGCAAACCTCCAGATGTGAAATTATCGTACAAGCTTTTCTAGAGAAATCCGTATTCGTAATTGGTTCATCGGCTAGTCTATTCGATAGATTGACGTGAAATATAAACAAAGAATCATCACACTTTGTACTTTTCACGAGATGATTCTTACAAGACAAAGAAGGTTTGTACGTCATCCGCGAGATTCAAAATAATTTTCTTTAATTGATTCTTTAATTGATAAATAACTTTATTTAAATTTCTGTTTCGTCATTTCGAAGTCTGTTTCTTTATCCTACTATTCCTTTGATATTACGATCTTTTTCGAAATTTTTCGATCTTCAAATAAAAATATGAAAATGAAAATTCAAATCAATACAAAAGAAATACAAAAAATAGAATCAATCAAGGAAGATAATCACAATTCAGAATTCAATGGCAGGGAAAAAGAGGGAATCCTTCTATTTTACAGAAAATCAGTATGTTGTGAACGGTAAAATTTAATATGGGCACCGATTCACAAAAGCGAGACGTGTCAGGTTGGTACGGTTTCGTTCGGCAATGATTCGTTTTCGTGGTGATGGTGCAAACCAGATAGTAGGCAGAAGGAGCCACGAAGATACGATCTTCCGGTAAAAGGAGAAAGAACCCCCCGTAGTGACTTTGAATCTATGGACCCTTTTAAGGTGTCCCTTTGCGTGGCTTGTTCAGTTTGGCTTAGCGTCGGAAACGTAACAAACGGTCCTCACAACCGCCCAACAAACCGTTCTTCCTCCTCTTACCCTATTAGAATCCACTCGTGGCTTGATAAAGATCTGGATCAATCTTGATAAATAATTTTATTGATATTTTTCTATTTAATTCGCGAGTTCACGGTAATTTGCAAACTCCTGTTAAAGCACGATTCAGAAGTTCTTTTTATTATACAGTTTCAATACACGTCTCTATTTC
>NW_006263787.1:963363-968947 GCF_000469605.1 Apis dorsata | reverse complement strand
ATATATATTACTTTGAATTCACGTATGCTTCAAATATTTATAAAGAATTATTGCAAGTATTTTCGGTTCAGAAGTTCTTTTTATTATACAGTTTCAGTATACGTCTCTATTTTTATTTGTCAGAATTATTTGTTGCATCGTGTGTATATATATTACTTTGAATTCACGTATGCTTCAAATATTTATAAAGAATTATTGCAAGTATTTTTAATATGTGTTTCTTTGATAAGTGTATACGTTTATCACAATTTAATTTTTGTTATTATACTCTAATTTTTATTATTATTTATGGAATAATGAAGAGTAATAATTATAGTATATAATTATAATAATAATTACCAATAATTTACAATTTGCAAGAGTTCATATAAAATATAATTCGAAATTTCTTTAATTTCGCCTAATACGAATTCACCAAGATTATACAATCATGATCTATGTTTGCGAATAATGTAGTATAATAACATTAATTAAATCCTGTTTGAATAAGATCGTTTCATCAAAGTAGGGAGCATTAAGAAACAGCGATAAACGATAATTAACTACTCTTAGGAAGGAGAATTGATACTAAATATGCGGTCCCCTCCAATCGACAATACAATCGTATTATCTTCACACTTGGCTTCTCCGGCTGGTTTCCATTGTTTGCTACATCTCGAATCCGTGGAAAGAATGGTAAGGAGATAGGGAGGAAGGAGTTATGTTTATGCGTGATTTAACACCCGCATTTCCATTCGACACTTTCCACGATCGCGAAACTAGCAATACTTCTCTCTGTTTACCCGCGATACTTGTCATTAACGTTACGGTCGGATACGATTATTGTCTTTTTGCGCAATTGAAAAATTCGATTATTTATTGCTCCGTGAAAGACTTTAACCTCGACGTCTCAATGAAGTCACGTAATCGAAAGGACTTTGAACGATTAAGAAGAAACTCTCTCATTCGTGGTTACGATCAATATTAGAGACGATAAATCTTCTAAGATTCCAAAATAATTTTTTCAAAACGATGCGAAATAATCCGAACACGTCGCGCGAATTAAAAATTAATTTTTATCGTTTCTACGATTTCCTTCTGAAAAATTCACAATCCCACAATTTACGCAGTTCGTGTTTGTGTATAAACAGTAATAAAACGGTTAATATCCGATAAATCGTGTCGGTGACATGGCCACCAGTGTGTCATCAATCGGTCGCATTGCGAGGAAGATAAAGGAGGGAGAGAAGAGACCGGTTGGCAAAGGTGGGCGCGCATCCACCGGTTCACGACCCCACTTTCGTTAACTGCTTTTAATTGCCCCATAATTGAGATTAATGAAAAGGCATGCGGGCGCCCATGATATCACCCTCGGCGAATTAAAATTAAACCGTACACGACTTTGTCCCATAAAAGAAACCGCCGCGCTCGTTTGCTTTGAGTTCGTCACGCGATCCTCTCCGCGGTTCACGCGGTCCAAAGAAATCCCTATAAAACATCGCGCAGTAAAGTTTGATCGTTTTGTCGTTCGTTTCGCAATTTCATGGCGTACGTAAGCTGAAAAGATTCGCGTGCTTGGAAGATGGTCACTCGATATCTTCTCTCGCGATCCTCCTTTTTTTTTTTTGCTTTTCCAAGACCCCCTCGTTTTGTATTGAGCGACGCCGCCTTTTCGCGACCATGCCGCGCAAATTGCCCCTGTTATTATTTCATCTAGCGCAGAATGGTGCCAATCGACGGCTTTTCGCGTGATGCGCCGCGTAATAAATTCGAACATCGCGCCTTTTATAACCTCGATCACAAACGACCAAAGTAATTTTAAATATCCGATGGTCTTGATTCAGTTTAATAGTATTCATCAAGATTTTAAATATCTTTCGCAATATTTTTTTATGCGTCTTGTAGCGGATTTAATTGGTTTCGCTTGGATCGAAGAATTTGACGGGAAAAATATTGTTGTCCATGATTATTATCACGATTCGAATAAGCATTTCTTGCAGAATGGTTAAATACTGAATACGGGTATAACAATACGAGGAGCGTGTTAAAAAATCTCTGAAGAAGAAAAGTGAAAACAAGAAACGTTTCATGCGAGAAACGTTTTAGACGAGGTCTTACATAAATTCCACAAAGAGATTCACATCGTCGGAATCGTCTCGCGAATATTACACATCTCAACTTTCCCATGAGCACTACAAACAGCCTATCTTTTTATTATATCCATATCTGTCCACTAACACGTACGTTGCGTGGGAGTGCCCATCACTCCTTTGACTCGGACCAACCACACCGTGCGGTTCGTAGAGTTCGGGTGTCGCTTATTTCCTCTTTCTTCTATGTTCCTCTTAACGCGCCGGCCTCCTCGAGGGGTCCTTGAAATGGACCGAAATCTCACGTGGCTTTTCACGACCGTCAAGTGGCGCTAGGACCACCCGCAAATAACACGTGCCATTAATTTCTAAAAAAAATGGAGCCGATGAAGCCGATTACTTCCACTAATTCCATCCTCGTTCGTTCCTTGGGCGTTCCTCGGGCATAAGATTTCAAAACGGTTTCGACGAGCACAGAGCGGCGCAGCGTGTACTAATTTCAATTTAATAACATAGCGGATATGAATAAATTAAAGGATATGTAAATATAATCGAATAGAAGGTACTTCTCTACCTACATACATCCGACACCGCGTTGAATGTCAATGAACGATACGTCACACCGATCTACATTCTTAAAAAGTTCCTCGAATAACCGAGAAAAAAAAGAATGGCAACTCTTTGAAACGTAACAATCAAATTTTGCACACAAAGATCCGTCCAACGCGTGAAACGGAAGACAAAACCCAATCGACGCCCGTTGAAACAATAACGTAGACTAATTTAGGATACTCTAACATCGGTTCATTGGCCGGTTAAGTCGAAATCGGTCGAGTTAACGCGAATACAGGCTATTAGCACCAACACAGGTTTAAAAGCAAAGTTACTCGAGTCCCGTGACCCCATGTTTCGCCTACGAAACATTGTGGAGTGCAAGGCGGGAACCCGTTCGAGTGGTAGACCGTGAGGCGACACATCGTTGCTGTACTCTATTCAGTCGAGATAGGGAAAAGACGTTGCATATACATATACGCGCGAGGAGGATATATGTACGTTGCATACTATACACGGTACGTCCATAGGAAACAGCTGAGAGAACCGGGAGAGACGAGTGTTCCCTGGTATGATACATCCACGACGAAATTAATGTCCCAGGATTCTCGGTTCCAAGGACAGGGGCTTGTACGTTTCGAGGACGAAACATTCTATGGCATACGGTGTGCCACCGACATCCGTGCATTCCGCCGATCGAATGCGATACGATAAATTTTCCGAGGCTGTACGATGCGTGGTTAGTCGGGAAATAGTGGTCGCTTTTAAGGTATTTCGCCTTATCTTGGAAACGCGAAGGTTTCGATACTATTTTAATTGCTGCTCGGTTGTTAAAATATTAAAAGCCTGGAACTTGAGAAATTAAATAAAATGGGATAAGGAATGTTTCGTCTACGATTCAACGATATCGATTAGGGATTATATAAATTCGTATCGATTGAATTTATTTATCGCGATACGTAAATTTCCATTGTTGGATGATTACGATTATATATAACGAGGAGAATCGGTGAACGACTTTAAATAAATAACGGTCTGGACATCTAATATCAATACCCCTCTAAAACTACGTCACGCAATATATTGATTTCCCTCCCGATATATTGATTTGAGACTGAAGTAATCCTGTTTACTTACGCGACGAAAAAATGTCAATATAGCATATAGTAATTAGAGATCCGTCATCCTCCGTATATTCCATTCTTGGAGGGAGCCAAATAGTTGATAGGATAGAATAAATATATATCTAATATATACCGAACTGAAAACGATAAACAAACGAAACTAGTGTCCTGCGAAACGTTTCGGCTCATGTTGAAAAGCCGCGGCGCCTTCTTCGTCGGCAAACACCCACGCCCGAGTATAACATGCACTAATACGTCGGTAGCGTACGCGCTCACACGCGTGCTTATGCGTGCACGCCGAAACAACCGTGCGAGAGTTGCAAGCAAGGAACGCATATACGTATCACATTGACGAGTTCCCGCCCGAGTCGGCGGTTGGTCGCTGCTTTGGCAGCTCCTCGTCTCTCTCAGGTAGCATGCGAGCACGGAAATGAGAGAAAGAGAGAGAGAGAGAGAGAGAAAGAGAACGAGATGGAGTCGCGGCGATCAGGACAGAACGGGACGAGGGACAAGCGGATAAGGATGGAGATAAGGGAGCGTGGGAGAGAGATAGGTCGCGTGAGCGAGAGAAAAAATGCAAAGGGGGAAAAACAGGAAGAGAAGGAGGAGAGAGAGACGGAACGAAGCAACGGTACAGAAGGGGAGAGGAAGATGCATGGAAAACACGATGGTATGAGAAGAAGAGAAGTGGCGGAAGGAAATGAACGAGAACCGTTGCTACAAAGAGAGATTAGAGAAAGAGGAGGAGAGGGGATGGTAAAAACGGAGGAAAGTAACAAATACCTTGGCGGGAAAGGTTGGTAGGGGACTAAGAAAAGCACCAGGAAAAAAGAGGAACGAACGGAAAAAGAGTGGAGAGTCGAGAAAGAAGAGAAACGGTGGAAAAGGGACAGAGAAACCGCGTAGAAGAGGAACGGTATAAGGGAGTGAAAGAAGGCGCGAGAGAGAAAGAAAGAGGGGTAGAGCGCTCGTATGGTCGGTTTGCCGCCTGCCGCGTAGTAGTAGCGTGCCGAGCGAGCAGCAAGCAGTGCCGAACGTCGTCGTCGTTTCTCAGTGTCGCCGCGGCGGTCGTGCCAGACGGTTCTCTTATAGAAGTTTTTCGTAGTGCGCGCATAGCGTTCCGTTCCGTTCCGTTTCGTTTTGTTTCGGTACACGTCAATTCGGTGCAACGTGCGACGTGCTGGATTAAATTGGATTAAATACGCTTACTCGCGGACGTGTCCAGAGGATTATTGACTTGTGACGATCTCGTGTCGTTGCCGGGCAACGAAATCATCCAAAAAATCCCGCGGAGCGAATATATTTTCGAACAATTGGCTCAAGGATATCAACGTTCAGTGATGTGACAACGATTGAAACTTTATCGGCTTTTCACGTTTCGATATGTCTGATATAAAAGGGATCCCGATTGGAGCATAGTGTGAACAAAAAAACGTCGAAACGAATCACAGAACGCGAGTTTGAAAAGTGTAACGACGCCGAACGCCACGTGCTACGCTACGTGCGGCGCCATCGCGAGTTAAACTTCGAATTTCGCGCGATGTTCCATGGTCAAGATTCGTTATCGTGAACAAGTTTGACACGTTTGAAAAGTGAAAAATCGTGATTCTCCCTCATGGTCGTGGAACACACGGCGGGTGGCACATTGTAGCATGCCTTGTGCCGCGTTTGTACAAGTGGATTTAACCTTGTGATCGAACACGTGGATGCATGCTGCCCTGTCGACGATGCTGTGCTTTTGAACGGCCAAGCTGTCTGCACGAAAATTCCAGGTTAGAAATATTTATATTTTTCATTATTTTATCTTTTATTATCTATTACTTTGATTAGTTCGTTAAT
>NW_006263787.1:959942-963150 GCF_000469605.1 Apis dorsata | reverse complement strand
TTATTGGAGCAAGAAAGTACAAAAGATATATTCTTTAGTTATAAATATAAAGTAAAACGTAGAATGATATAAGAAACAATATATTTTATCTACATTTTTTTTCGATGCTCCAAATTGTTCGTGGAATTATGAATAGTTGACGTGGTTCAAAATTTACGCGAACAATAGATATCATTTGTTTTGATGGTTTTCGAAGAAATTCTAAACGAGAATAATATTTGTTTACTGAGATTTTATCAAATGTTTCGGAAAAGGTATATACGTTTCGTATATCGAGTTGTCAAACATGGTTCTGTTGAATGTGGAAAATAATAATTGTATTAATTTATTTCATATTCTAATCTAAATTATAAAATCATTTTATTAGGATATTTTGAATATTTTTCTTTTTTATCATTCTTATCATTGGCTTCGTTATCATCTGACATTGATGTTACGTGAATATTACTACCGCGACAGAAAAAAAAAGATATCGATGTAATAAATTGTGAGTATGACACAACTATTTATTAAATAAAACAAATATACACTATTGATTAAATGTTAAGAGCTATTCTTTCGATAATTATCGAAAATTGTCAATGAAAAATCAAATTAAAATTTCGTATATCGTAGTAGTAACACTTCCAAGATATTTCATAGATATTATAGTGATTGGAATTTCCTTTAATTCATTCGTGAATCATTTAGAAATAATATCTAGAAATAGAAATAGAAATAAATATATAAGTAAATTTTTTCTTTTTTAAAAATCATTTAACATTCATTTTATTTAAATATTTTTTAATATTTCGTAGAGATATATTTTGAACCACGTCAACTATTCATAATTCCACGAACAAGATATATTTATATTATAAAAAATATATTTTATAAAATTTTATTAAAAATATTTTATTTAAAATATCGTATATATCGGCTCTTGAAATGAGTAATTTCAAAACAAATAAACATTGAAATGTAAAAATGCAGTAGAAAACCTTTGGACTATTGTCGTTGCATTAAGAAGAGTCAGGTTGATTATGTAACACCGCTCATTATTATTCGAACAATAGCGAATTCTAATTCTGCAGTCATATAATTAACCTTCATTGTCACAACATGATTTCGCCGTTGGTATTATCGTATTACGAAAAATTCGTCGAAGTATATTCCATCTTATTAAATATTTCCATTTGTACAAAGCTTCTTAATTAGGTCATTAGATTCACGGTTAACAATTACGATCACGATTTTTTATGGCCTTGAAGTGATACTCATCTGAAGTGAAAAAAAAAAATTAATCCGGTTTATTTTTTCAAAAATTAAATAATTCTCCTTCGAGAAGTCGATCAATTTACCTTCGATAAATCATAATCATTCGCGGAAGTTTGTGCAGTTGCTATATTTCAATATTTTTAGAAAAAAAAAAAAAACAATCGATACTTTGCTCGATCGAGGATTAACCTGAAAAATATTACAAAATAACCGCTTCTGTCGACGGAATAAAAAGAATCGCGTTGTTTGCAACGCAGTCAGCCGCGAGTTGGTTCTAAACGAGTCGAAGAGAGTTGCTGGCTAGTCGCTGCATAGCGCGCAGCAACGACAAACGGTAGTAGTGGTTGGTAATCGGTCGATTTATCGAACTGCCGATCGGTATCTGCCGACGACTCGTTCGGCGAGTATGCGCGATTCTCGAAGGCGAAATCCTGATTACGATTCCGTTCAATGTCGCAGTGACATCATCGAGGATCATCATCCTCTTGGAATTCCCCCTGTCGATTAAATCTGCACGAGTTAACCGTGATTCCTCCTCGTGTTGCACGATATTCACCCTTCAGATTTTTTTCTTGTACCTTAGAAAATTTACATTCGAACTCTGAACATCATCTTCAAAATCCTCCATTTGATTCGTTCGATTGATTTTTATAACAGGCATTTTTATCTATATTGAATTTTCTTCTCAATCCCTTACATAATTTGCCAATGTAAATTTTCATTCATCTCTTACAAACCTTCTGTTGTGAAATTAATAAAGGCGGAGGGATCGTTACGTAACAAAGCGCAGAGATAAGATTGATTTTTCTTTTTTAGTAACTGTCCATCAATGCCAAGGGAATGATTAATATCCGAGTTTTTCGACTTCATTTCCAATTGTCAAATGGAAGCTCGCCGAGTGAAATCGAAATGCTCCCGTTGACCTCTCTTTCCACCATTTATCGCTATTTATCGCGATCTATCAAACATTTGAACGAGCCAGATACGCGGTCGACAAAAAGGGTCTCGATGTCGACAAGAGTTCCGGTATCATTGTAACATACGGCCATAGTATTCCTCGCATTATCGCTACGGAGGTAGCCTCATAAGAGTGGCTAAGAGCGAATTGCCGTCATGTTAACCGCGAATGATTGCGAAACAAAAATTCACCGGCATGACAATGGGTTGTAGATTCCATCCGGGGGACCGAGCTATTTTCTGCGAGTCGAAACACACGCGGCGGCGATGCGCAAATTCTTCGAACGTGCCTTGCTTTTAATCAACGATAGACCGTGTTTCGTCATTCGTCGGAGGATCTATTGTTCCCCGTTATGGTGATGCAAAGAGGCCGACTTCGAAATTGAAATTAGAGGAAGCTATGTACATAAATTGGAAGGTTTTAGCTGGATGATGGACGAGTTAGACAAATTTCAAAAAGTTTCTCGAAGCTTCTTGTATTTCGAATGGCGAGTTGCAGTAGAATTCGATTCGAAATTTAAATTCGGATAAAATTATGCAGGATAATGATAATAAGGTTGGGCAAATTTCAATTCAAAAAGAAGCTTTTCATTGTATTTTCGAATGACAAAGAATTAGAGGAAGCTACAATATTATAGGCGACGATGAAAAGAATGCTGATAAAGTTAGGCAAATTTTAATTAACAAGAATTTTCTCGTTGCCTTTCGAAAGACTAGTGCCAAGTCACGGTAAATAAAAGATCAAAGATGAAGGATTTATCTTTATTGTATAGGCAGTCATGCGAGGCAGTAAAATAGATACGACCAAACTGATAAAATAATATAAATAGTGTGAGGTATGTGGAGGTGAAGAACGAATAAATAATATTTGTATTTCTAACAATTTTAATTCATTTTTTTTTTTTTTTAATCATTCAGAGACGCCATATCCACATTCTACGCATTCTATATATTCATAAAAAATATTACTAGATATCTATTCTTGTACGTTTCA
>NW_006263787.1:951833-959715 GCF_000469605.1 Apis dorsata | reverse complement strand
TTTTTTTTTTTTTTTTTTTTTTTTTTTCGTATAGCGGTTTCCCTGACCGATCGAATTCTTATGGGAAACACGTGCGAGCTACCGCGGATGGGATCACGAAAGTATTTCTCCGGCCATAAATCGCTCTTACGTGATGTTTCCGGCGCGATCGACAGTCTTACCGAGTTGTGAATGGCGGTCGAACGTTTATCACCTCCGAATAAACATAATACGCGTGTATTTTCACTCCGTTGTGTCTATATAGATATTCGTGTTTGTTATATGAAAGAGTGGTCGTCGTAACAGATTGTGATAAGAGCGCGATTTCGATTTTTCTATGTTCTTTCCCCTTTTCGGAAACGTGTCAACGGTCATCGATCGATCGATGGACGATTTGAAATAATTGAAAAGCAAACGAGTTCGAGTGTCGTTTGTCTTTATAAAGTATTATTTCAATTTTCTCCGGTTTACACAATATTTTAGCGTGTCTCGTATCAGGTTTTTCAAATATTTATGGTTATTATTAGACGATCAATAGTTTCACAATATTTCGAAAAGTTAAGAGGATGGACAGAGAAGAATTTTTACTCTTTTATTTCGCTTTTGTAATAGTTCATGGTTAAATAAAGCTTGAACGCAATGCACTTTCAAACGCATACAAAAGACCACGTGGTCAACACGTGTTGCGTTCATTCTTTGAGTAGATTACGCCTCTTCGATGTTCTGGTTCCGCGTTGCAGTCTTTGTAGATTCTACCGGAAGCCATCCGGTAGATTCTACCATCTTTTGTTTACAGAATCATTCGTTTTATTCCCGTTTTACTACGTTTTACATCACTATCGTGTAATCCTCGAATTTTGCCATTCTAAACGAAGAAACTGCTTTCAGTTAATTTTGATGCGGCATCTTAATAAAAATAAAATATAATGATAATCGTAAAGAAAGAATCGATTTAAAATCTCCGTGTAATATTCTAATATTAAGATTTCATGATTCTTTGTTTTCCATTCTTTTTTCCTATTCACACTCGTGCACAGCTGTTTAACATATTCCCACCTTTGGTTTTCTCTACTTCGTATACGCGTATTTTACAACTCATAGCTGACCTAGTTCTCGAACCAACGAAACTCGAATGGTTCGAGAAAGAATATCACAGTTACGCTATAACAGCACGTATGTACTTACTTAGTAGTATATTTTCCTTTACAATTTCATTCATAAAATCTGATAGAATCGAATCCATCCACCGATAGTTCGTCGAAGATAAAGATAATCCACTAGATCTACATGACTGTATAAAAACACTTGTACGTATAATCACATTCTCTTTAGGAATTCGTATAAAATAATCCGATGCGACAGTGGTGAAAATATCAGGCAATGCTCATACACTCGTATTACGCTGGTATTCGCGATCGGATCGCTCTTTTAATGATGAGATTCGTTTTTGTTATAGTTCGGTGGAAATACGTGGTTGGCATCCCCGGTCTTCCTCTCCGCGAAAAACTACATCGTGATTCACGATACGAGCCTCGTGTCGCCGGCCATGATCGAAAAGAACTTTTAACGTCGGACGACACTAAATGTTCCTTTTTCCTCATCGTAGAATACCTATGAATTCGTTTTGGGATCAGCTGTTTCGCTTTTTCCATCCTCTGTAATTATCAACTCTTTATTTCTGGTAATTTTCTCGTATGATGAAATTCTAAATTTGAAGTACAACAAATTGAACGGCAAATAACGATAATAGAACTCGATTCGAAAATCTATAAATCGACGGAAAGGTAACAAATTTTATATTTCATCCTAAGGTATACCTGGTGTAGGTGTTGCTCATTTCTCTGACGTGGCCTATTTGCCAGATAACCGTGACAACGCTTGCCGACTTACCACGTGTTGCGTTAAGTTACTTTAAATTCGATTTGAACCTAACCAATTACGTATGCTCTGTGTGTCGATGGCAATCGAGTATTTATTCCTGATCGCCGGAAGTGATGTGTGGTACAGATTGGTAATGTCGAAACCTTTTACGGATAGACATTGTTTGAAACAACAGTTTGCCGAGTTGGATATCTGTCAGGCGATCACCGCGTATAATAGGCTTCCCTTCGATGGAAAAACGTTTATCGGCCGATAATTACTTTTTCGAAATGGCTCGAGAACAGCGGTGTCATTTTTTTTTTTTTTTCCTTTTTTTGAATAAGCCCAAGCGATGCTATTCACAAATAGGCATTATTGTAGAGGAGAAGCTATTTGCTATCCGCTGATTTATGTTCGTGGCTTCAATGGAACTTTCTTCGATTTAAATGGAANACGCTGAATACCTTCGTAGAACTTCTCGCGTCAACGCTTGATGCATCGCGTTGANAAAAAAAAAACCTATTCAAGCAAATAAACGAGCAAGAAACAGAAGCTATATAGTTTCGTATTTACAATCGCGAGTATTAATTATCAATCCTCCCCGATTACCAATCTTGGTATACCTATCGATACCGAGAAACGAAGATGGAAATGAAGGGTGTTTTCGAGCTCGATAAACGAGAGACGCGATGAGGCAATTTTCTTCCATTCACGAGCAATCATCGACAAACCCCTAAGCCTCTTTTCGAGGAAGAAGAAGAAGAAGAAGAAGAATTTACGAAACGGTAGCCGTCCAACGACCCCTGAATTATGCGCGTCAATCCAATTCAGAAGCGTCGATATCTCGCGAAGGAAGCTCTTTCAAAGTCGATTACGAGTCGTCTACTCTCCCTTAAGCCAGGCTTGCCTCCCTCCTATCTGTCATTTATACGGACCTTTACGCGCCTCTCGCAGAATCGACCGCATCACCGGCTCGTGATTTACATCCCGCGTTTATGAGGCAACGTAAAATCTCGCACAAGTTTTCCCCGTCCCAGGAGCGCGCACCTTCTCCTTCCGTGATCGTTCCTCGCTCTTTCCGGTGTTCGCTCCTCCTCCTCCTCTCGTTTCTCTTTCACACACTCCTCCCGCCTTTGTTATATACCGGAGTGATATATGAAATGTTTACGTGCGATCCGGATTTTATTTTATTCCTTTTCTTTTTCTTCTTTTTTCTCTTCGAAGCGATCTCTTCGAAAGATAGCAGTTAAACTTTCCTGTGTCGTAATCTCGAGATTAACTCGAATGGGTTTTCGGTTGTTTGGACAACTCGGATGCGGTTTAAGTTTGTTTTTCTCTTTTTTCTGAAAATTACATTGGTACTTGCGTTTTTTTCTGCACACTGCTTTACTTTGGAAATATTTCATATGAGATTGTTCTGATATGATTGGCCAAGGAAGACTAATTGCACGATTTGCTCTTTTGGTATAATATTTTTGAGAATTTGATTTTCAGTGTCTCTCGAAATTAATCCAAATTTACATACATATCTGTTTAAAATATTTCTTGTTTAATAAGATATAGAAAATCAATCGAAATTAATATATTTTTCTACAAATTTCGTTTGTGTGAGAAATAGATGTGGACAGAATAAATAGCATGATAGATTCACGAGATTATTCCACGGAAAATAATTTTTTCCAATATTTTTTCCAACTACATCGTACAAATGTCATTCTTCGTCTGTAAAGTCAATTTTAATTTATCATCCCAGGATTTTTTGTTTGTCGAAATGTACAAACGTGCAGTTATTGTTTCCGTCAGAGTAGATTTCCGATACACAACGTTGAAAATAAGTTTTTAACGTAGGAATAGAGATACGTGTTCGATAAAAAGGTTTCAAAATTCATTGGAAAGCGATCGGTGATTTCAGTGGAAATTGGGGTCAACGGCTCGCCTATCGTTCAGTTTTGCATAAAAATGATTTATTACAGCGGCGACTGTGGTTGAAAAGGAGATATCACGCATCGACATTTCATATTCAGTGCCGCGTTCCTTGCGCTCGCAAAAATGAGACGTCCGTTAATTTTTATGGAACAACACTGACGATGACTGACGCTGAGGAACGGTTAAAGCGCATTCTCCTCCGTCTATCTTTCAATGGTTTATCGTACGGCCGCAGACATCTGTATATCTAGCAGTACGATGTATGAAATATTTATGCGCAACCCGGCCTTTATTCACTTGACATCAATGCGCTTCCCCCTTTCGCGATCCGTTGGTAGCGATGCGTCCACATTATCCGATCGAACGTTTCGTATACAAGCCCAATAATGCTTGCTGAACATTTTTTCTCCCGTCGATAAAAATCTAAACGTTCGGTTCAGATGCGTTTAATCGCCGAGCATGGGAGAAAAGGAGAAGATAAAAAAATATACGAGGTCGGTCGCGTCCGTTTCGGGGGCCTTGATTTAGGTGGAGAGGAAAGATACGGTTACGAGGCGATGAAATTTTTATTCGACGAAACGTTCATAACGCGAAGGAAATTCGGTGGATAAATATTTCGTGGAGGAACTGTGTATAAGTTGATTTAATTTTACTCGCGCGAGAAAGGAAGGTATAGAAAATTCTGAATATCGTATCTTTAAATAAAAATTTAAGAAAGAAATTTTTGTTTTAAATCTGTAGCTCAGCGCGGAATCTCTTACGAATCTGTAGAACAAGATGTTAAATGGACGTGTATCAAAATACATCAAAATAAGGAGGAGGGGGTGATAAATGAAGCAATCTTATGAAATATGGATAACATGTAATTAACACTTAAATGATTTCGAATCGATTGAATGTATAATATATGTATAACATTCGTCTATCGTTTCGTCGCGTTTATATTTCAATATTTTAATGTATATATTCACAAGGCGTTAACTCAACGCTCCGCAACGCACCGTTTAGTTTCATTACTTTTTACTTTTTCCCTTTCTGGTAACAAGCGGCTTGCGGTATGAGGTTTAAATATGTTGTAAATTCTACGCTCAACTGATAGGTTTATCGACAAAGAAGAAGGCGCGCGGTGCATCTGAATGTACATACACGTCAGTTCGACCAAGTAATTTATTATTTGAGAAGTATTCGCTGTTAATAAAGTCTGGTACTATGTAGGAAGCTAGGCTGTTCGCGGACCTCGCAAGAAACAATGACTAAAACGATGCAAAATTAACGAGCGTGCTCGAGCAACAAGAGTTTGGAACCGACTTGTCGTTGTCGCTCGTTCCGTTTATTTTTTCAATCCGATGATGGATACCGATAGTCGAACCGATATTGTACTTCGTATTAACAATTAATAATAACTCGGATTTATAAAATTTTTCGATCATCTCGATTTGCAGAAGAAACAGACGAAACTTAAGTTTCCCCTCCTACGACAGGATTAATTCGTTTTTCGCGTTGTATCGAAATCAAATGAAATCTAGGATTGATACGAATCAGAGGAATATCAAAAATCTTGCGATGGAAAATTCGAGGATTAAACCTGTACTTATTAAAGGTTCTATGATCAGAAGAGAGAATTCAAGTAGTACTTTTATACATATTTACGACAAATTCATAGTCAGAGTTCATTTCAGACGAGTTTTAGTAATTTTGCAACAACAAAAGTAAAAGTTACTCCGAAACCTGACGATTATTAAGTAGTCTCATTTATCTTTTTCGAGAAAAGAAGCGCGCCTCGATATACTCGCCACGGTTTCGAACGAATATATATCGCCACCTAAGCCGATATGTAAGCTCGATGAATTATAACCGTGTAAAACTGTGAAACCGATTTTTACGTTTTCTTCATCGAGCGATGTGATACGTACTTTCTCGTGAATCATATTTGTTTTCCAGGCCGGGTCGGGCCCGCCACGATTTTTATTCGCACGCCGATTTCGACATGGCGAAACGTTCGACTTTAGGAAGGATACTTCATCATCGTTCGCGGAACGCGTGCGCGAGAGCGGTTAACACGCGCTTTAAAATTATGCCTGACGTGTCTACTATGTACTTTCACGTGGAATTACATAGCCGAACGAGTTCCGTTCAAAGGAGCGTTCGCGTATGTGGCTCGCGTGGCTCTTGCAAAATCGAAACAACGATTCGCGGGACACGTAAATGTCGCTCCCTTTAGGGCAGCGCGCGGTTACGGATTCGAGATCTCGCTTTCGCCAGCGAGCGGCGAAAATCTTAAATTGTCCGGAAGGGGGAAGGTGGACGAATCGTTTCGTGCAAAATTCGATTTGTCTTCTGAAGAAGTATTTCTATTTCTGATTTTCAAAGATTTTTGTTAGGTTTTTTTGTTAGAAAAGTAGTGGGGAAAGTTTTTGAAATTGAAAATCTCGATATATCTATTATAATCTTTTTCATAAAGATGTGGGGGCAAGTGTTGTAATTTTTAATAAGGAACAAATTAGTTTATAGGAAATTGTAAGTACCATTGAATCTTTGTTCCAATTTTATAATCGATAATCGATAAAGTCGAGTGATAATCTTTTCTCTGCAGAGGATTAAAATCTTTTGTTTAGCTTTGTTTATTATTTTTTTATGATTCAAAATATTCGAAATTTTATTTTCTTTACTTTGAAATAAAATTAGACCATCTTTCCCAAAAGAAATCATAATATTTTCAGTTTTCTCGTTTTAATTATTCCCCAAATATTACGCCTCACATTGAAAGAAACTGGTCTGAAGAAGCATCGTACAATTGTTGGTCGAATATCTCTGTCGCTTGCGTAATTCGCTGCAGAAGTAGTATAGGAAATTGAAAGCAATTATGGGCAATTAAAGAGCGAGGGTCCATTGTCGCTGTGTCTCAATGAAAGCTTTCTGTCGGCAGTCGTGCATGAAATTAAACAAAAGAGGAAGACGTAAAACGAATGCAGTTGGAACGTGGTATAGATAATGGCGAAAACGTTGTCTTGGTGATTTTCAGAGCACAGGAAGTGTGGTAGTTGGAAAGTGTGGGCAGTCTTTCCTTTGATAAAAAGCGAATAATGATATCGTAATATTCAGGTCTTCGAATCTTTCTCGTGAAATAGGAAATGAATCTTTGGACTATGATATAGGCCTTCCTGCATTTCTAGAATCGTCAGCAAAATTAGATTTCTCGGAAGGCATACTCGTATCTAATTTAACATTCATATCGCATCGGGTTCGGGTAAAGAAAACGTCTAACTTGCAAGCAATAGCAATGAAACATGTTGACTCATGCATTTATCGAAATCAAGATAAACCATCGATGTTTGACATTTTGTGATATCATCTCGCTTTTCCAATCGTAATTACGAAACTTCGATTTCCCCGTAATTGTTTGACCTCGAAAGTAAGCCAATAATCAACCTGATAAAGCGAAATTAATTACCATCGTAGGAAAGGTCGAAGAATTTCTCTTCGAGCGAATTCTTCGAAAAATATAAATAACCCATCGTTAATCCATCATTCGATATAGTATATCAGTTTTCTAACCAAAGATTTGGATAAAAGTTTTAGCGATAGAAATTAAAAATAAAGTTCGATAATTTATTATTCATTTTATTATCGAATAACAATCGTTTTGAACGATTTTATGGGACGATTTTAACGGATCAACTATATTCTCTTTCCATTAAAATTTTTTAAAAATTGGCATTATCGTCGTTTCTGTTATTGTTGTAAAAATAAACAAATGGAACAAGGATGTCTTGGAACTGCCATGGAGCAAGGATCAAATTAATTTGTGCTCGTGAAAGGATCTATCTAAGGAAAAAAGTAATGGAGAATAAATAAAAGAAAAGTTAGCACGAATCGTGTAGTCTTGAGAAAATGCTCGTGCTTCTAATTAGACAAATAGAGGATCGATGGATCGCGAGGATCGCGATCGTCGTACGTTCATGTAAAGATCCTCGATATATTTCTCTCTGTTCGTTGTTCATCCTCGTCTCTCTTCCCGTATCTCACGTCCTTATATACATCGAAATCGACCGCGTGTAAAACCAGTTCTGCGACTCTGGAGGATCGCGAGAGGATAGAGCACCTTATACCTCGCATG
>NW_006263787.1:932206-951757 GCF_000469605.1 Apis dorsata | reverse complement strand
CACGCGGCTTCTCGAGCAAAATGGTTCACACTGATCACGCTTCATTGTATTTTTCCAGGCCTCANCCTTCCTCCACGATCCATCGTGCTCTCCTCCACTCCTCGCCTGATCGCGGATAGCCTGACCCATTCAGGGGTATCTCCTCGTTTAGCCGCGTATCGTGTGTCGCTTTTACTTAACGGTCGAGGCGAGGAGGGCACCTCAGCGTCGTGTTCCCCGCGTTCCAAAGTGCTTGGAAGAAGTTCTGCAACGATGCCTCGTCGCTTTGTCGCTGCCAAGTGTTTTCTCGCGTGACACTCTGTTTTACATCGAAGAGGGACGTGACGACGATGTCAGTCGATGACTTTGGCACTCGGGGGGAGGGAGGAGTGGTGTTGATTTCGTCCACCTCGCGGAGATGAGGATGTCTTCGAGAAGATATCTCGAATATTCGGGGAGGGGGAGAAAAATATTTTGACAAATTGTAATCGTCGTTGACAGTTGACGGTGATATATTTCACTACTTCGCTCTATTCTTATTTTTCCTTCGGAGAGAAAAATGTACTTTAATATCCACCCTGTTAACGAATGATCGCTCGTGAAAAGAGGAATGCAAACATTAGGTTATTTATTCTTGCCGATCTTGTACGACCCTTTGAAGTTCACGAGAGAAATCGTGAAGCTTGTTCGGTAGGAATGAATATATATTACGTTTTTCGCCAGTTCGAAATATCAAAACTCTGTCTTGTCGAAGCATGAAAAACTTCTCGATAGAGCGAACACGAACACTTTTCTCCCGTGTGACATTTCGAAACGAGTCGAACGGGGGCATATTCCACGCCATCATTCGGAACACGCAATTCTATTGCTAAACTTTCGACCGTCAATCGACGTTATGAGAATATCGAAGGAACGAAGGAACATTGGCCGGTCGAGGCGCCGCGCGATACTTGGTAATTAAAGGGTGGAACAGAGAGGGAGGACGCGAGTTGGAATCTAATCGCGCGGACAACAGAGATACGATACGAAATCCTTGGCGCATCCCGTGGATGCTCTCCCCGCTCTTTTCCTCGCTTAAACAAACACCGCTGTCTGAACCGATTCGAGACACGCCACCGTTTCCTTATTCTCCTGCGGCCGGGGCGACGTGCCGTTTATTTAAATTACTGCAATGGCTCCGCTCTACGGTTGAAACATTTTAATTTCGCATTATGGGAGAAACCTGCGTTTATTTTTCCACCCGGATTATCTATACTACGGATAATCGTTTGTTATGGGATTACGCGAAAAGCCTCTCTTCCGTGAATTTCCTTTCCTTCCTGCATCTTGGAAAGAAGGAACGAAGCGGAAGACGTTGTTTCCGTGAAAGTTTTGAATGGATTTGAAAGCGTTCGAATTTATTTTTGCCGAGAGATATAAAATATTTATCGTTTTAGGATTTATTTGAGTGGAAATTTGGGAAATTATTCGATTTAACGCGAAGCTTGGGCAAATAATTGTAAAGATTTTTGGTAATTAGTTAGAGAAATCTTATCGGTATTAGTCAATGATTTTTTAATATGTTGTTATCATCTTAAGTAATGTTGTTAGGTTTAGTTAGATTAGATTAGATTAGGTTTTAGTTTTAGTCATGTTTATTGTTACGAGTAAGCTATATACAATAGCTAATTGTATTTTTATTTAATTTTGATATCAGATTAATTGACAAAAATTAAATAAGTTGTTCGACGTCAAACAAAAATTTATTTCATTACTGAATTTTATATTGGCTTTATGTTAGGTTAAATTAGTTAATAATTAATAATCTTTTTAAAGAACAACTATCAAGTTTACATAATAATACTATTCGAT
The DNA here is from genome assembly GCF_000469605.1 of Apis dorsata. NCBI lineage: Eukaryota > Metazoa > Arthropoda > Insecta > Hymenoptera > Apidae > Apis > Apis dorsata. The sequence goes on along the minus strand of NW_006263787.1, from coordinate 949,927 downwards.
TAATCTTGATAACGTATTAAAAATTCATTGAAATTAAAAGTTGATATCTTTTCGTAAATATTTATTTTAGACAATCACTATCGATATTATGAAATATAAAGTTTTTTTTTTTTTTTTTTAGTTTTTTTAAATTTTATCTTTCAAAGTCAGATTTACAATTAATCAACAATTTGCTGGATAAGAAATCTAAATTTTTATATTTTTAAAATTTTTAAAATTACGAAGAAACGCGATTTGAAACGTTAAAAAATTAATCGACATCGATAACATTGTATTCATTATTCGTGAAAATAGTCATTCGCTGTTTTCTAGTCGCATCTTCCCTAAAATCTCTCATTAACTTCTCAAAAGGGTAAATTTAGACGAAGTTAAACTGTAAGTCATGCCTCCGTAATAACCTTCGTCATGTAATCATTTCGATCACGTCGTATTTTCAATATACTCTGAATTCCTCTAAATTGCGCGTCGGGATAATTACACGTTGTACACCGTAATAACATTCAATTAACGATGAAGATGTAATAAGTAACACAACGTGTCAACATTGTAACTTAAGGGAGTTAACTTAACGATGCCCTAAGTAGCTCGCGTCTTTTATCACTATTAATATTAACTATCATTAATTTTAAACGCGATCAAATATCCACTATCGTTCTTCCAATCTCTAATTATTATAATTTTCGTCGTATCCACTGTAGTATAGAAGTGTATAATTACGAAAACAACGAATGTCCGAGTAGATCATCGATAGGAAATATTTTCGAAAAAATCGTGGAAAAAATTCTCGCCATCGGATAGAAGGAAATAGGTGTAATAGTTGGGCCCGTCGACTCGAAGGCGGTTCATAGACCTCGCTAAGAGATAGGTAACCTTGCAAGGCCTCCTCGCAACCTCTCTCTCCCAGCAAGGAACCCGCTACAAGACATTCAATGGAAGGAGACGAGAACTGGAAAGAGCCTGGCTGCCCAGGACGTATGGATGCTCGCGGTATTTAGCGGCCGTTAAATGGCTCTAAACAGCTCTCATGAAATGGGCAGTTCCAGTCTTCTTCTTCTTCTTCTTCTTCTTCTTCTCTCCTTTCTCTTTCTCGCCGCATTGGCGAGAAGTACCTACTTGGATGATACGGCCGTTCCGCTCGTTTCGACCTTTGCCGATCGCGTTAATCCCACGAGTTTCACCGAATTCACCGTGACGATCCCGACGATTGTTGGTCGAATATCAAGGCGAGGCATTATCGTCATTACCGTCTGTTAACGGCGAGTTTATTCTTGGTTTTATAATCGCGATCCCGGCCAACACGTTACGAATTTCCGTTTTCCACTTGGCAGCGGCTGACTCATATTTACGAACCGAGACGGATGACTTCGAGACATTGCTCAGTCGAATACGGGAGGGAGGTAGGTAAGAGGGGGGAGTCAGGATCATTAACAATCCTCTCCTTCAAGCATTCCTCGTCACGCTTTACCGATCGATCAGATGTTCCATCCGCCGGTGTATATAGTCTCTTTGTGCTTTACCAAGTTCTTGTTGCGGTAGCCAACAAACGTGACTCAGACTTTATTAGAGATTCCGTTGAACGCGCGGCAAAAAGGTAGCACCGAGCTGCGTTCCCCGTTTTTACATCCTGTTCTCTCGGCAAAGCGAGAAAAAGAAAAAGAAAAGAAAAAAAGAACCTTACAATGTTGAAAAGCTAGGAAACGGGCCGTTCTCAAACAGTCAGAGAAACTTATACCTAGCTCTGTGTCCGGGTTATTCTTGATCCCTCTCTGTTGTCCTTCAATATTTTGCCAAGAGCGTGTGCCAAAAGAAGAAATACGAGGAGGAAAACAATTCGTTCGGTTGTCGATGTGGAGGAAATCAGGAAACCAGCTATCGTCGTCGAGTAGCTCTTCGCTGCCAAGAATATCTACAAAAATGAGAAAACTGGGAAAAGAGTTGTCCGACTATTGAGAGGTCGGTGATGCTAGGCAACCACTCGACGTTAAGAATCGTATATGTACGTATATGCTTGGACCCAGGCTATTCTACTCTCGGCCAACTCGTTTAACCCTTCCTCTTTCCCTCCCCAGGAATATTGGTGAAAAGAATCGCTTCTAAAAACCAGCCATTCGTAGACTGAAGAATCACGCGTGTAAGTTGATCTTGACCTTTCTTAATCTGCACCTTGTACCTTATCGTTGAATACGCGCCGCAAGGACTGGAAGCGCGGGTCGTCAGGTCGGCTACTCCTCGACACTTTAATGCGCGAGGAGGGAACGGTTGTGTCGCAATTCGTAACACACTTGGTAATTACCGGTGGGCATTATGGATCGTGCTACTCGAGTTGACGCGATGATTACGGTGCACCGGCGGAAATAAATCGCGTATGCTTGGCCACGGTCCGTGAACAGCCCGCAGCGAGGGAGCTGCGATCAGGTAGTGCACCGATTAACGCCCCTCTCTGTGCAAAGTTATCACGGCCGAGATTGAATTTTATCTGGCAACTGTCCAACTCTCCAGTTTTTTTTGCTCGCCTCGCTCGACGATCCCGATGTTTTTGTTCTGTCTGGTCTGTTTGAGTGGTTCCCCTCTAATCTGCCATTGTTTCCAATTTTCAAGGTAAATTTGGACAGGTTGATTCTATTTATGCGTTTAGATTTGAACTCATTGATATATGAGGATTGATAGTTAAGATCGATAGAGAGTATTCTTCTCTTCGTAGGTTTTTTGAGATTAAAAATTTATTAGTAATTTCTTAAGTTCTTTGAACTGAAGAATAAATTAAAAAAATATTTAATTAAGAGATAGTTGAACTTTGACCATGGTTGAGAGAGGAAGATCTTTATAAATCGTTTCACGTAACCATTCTTATATCACATTCTGATCCCACAAAATGAGATGACGTGCCTCGATATTTCCTCATCTACATCCGTATACCCATCAAAACGATAAGGAATCCCTCGATTCAAATCTCTTTTTTCGTCCACACGATTCTTCCAAACGACGAACGTCATCTCGTCGAAGAAATCGAAACTCGATTTGAAAAACTTCTTCGTCCCCCATCGCGCGATCATCGGCAGATGAAAGATCTCTCCTCTTGGACGACGGCATAACGGCATCGAAGAATGCCCAATACATAAGCGGCGCATATGTAATAACGAAGTTTATCTTAACGTACGAAGGTACACCGGTCGGAATCGTAGAAACCGCGTGATTAACTAGGCATTGGGAAGTACGATTGTGACGGCGAGGTGTCTCTGAACGCGCAGCTTCGCTTAGGAATGGATATATCGTGTACCTCTAATTATTGTCGCTATCACGGCATTTATCATTCGAGCGTCAGCAAGGGCGGCTAGAGGGAAGCAGTGCATTTAATTCCAATTAGTCGCCGCGATCCGAAACCAGTTTCGAGGCCCCGCCATCGAGGATCCACTCGATGAGGAGAGGAAACTATTGCCTCTTATTCTCTCCTCGAGATATCCTTCGCACGCGAGAGATACAGCGATTATTCCTCTTCCCTCTCTATTCCCAATTCCCTCCTCTCCCTCCAATTTTCCTTTTTCGATCCCTCGCCGCCACCTATCTTTTCCCACCACGCGGTTGCGCTGTCGCGGTTATCGGTTGTTTCGTAATTTGAATAATTTATGGCCGAGATGGAGATTAGAAGCGATCCGAATAGAAAAGAATCCAGCTGTGTGTATGATCAACTGCTTCCGCGCTCTTCATCAATTACATCGTTGCCGGTGCTTTGATACAAGAACCGTTTAGAACCGCTCGTGTAATTATTATTTAGTAATATCGTGAACTCGTGGCTCGAGTCGATGTCTGTTTCGAGGCGAATTATATATTTTTGTTTGAAGTTTAAAGTGATTCGCGTGATCGAATACTACAGGAGACACACAAACTGCTCGGTCGTCTCGATGGAAGCAGCCTGTCTACCTGTCTCGTTGTACCTTTCATTACTCAACTAAATGTACACAAACGTTTAACGAGTGTTAAACTCATAAAGGTGTTGCTGACATTATGAGCTCGACGCCTCCGCTTCTTCTTCGAGCCGAGATATTCCGTTATTTTCTCAAAGTGGGGTACCCTCGTCGGGCGTCCAGTCGCGAAACGAGATCGATTTCGTTCTTTCGAGTCTTTTCGTTGGAGAAAAATCACGCTCGTTCGAGAAAGGGAGGAATTTCTTTAAGGAATTTCTTCAATTTGTACGTATATTTTTTTTATATATAAGTTTGGAGATCGCATTCGAAGCAAACAGGATGAACGATACGACGCGTGGAATTTTTTAATCTTTTAAATGAAAAAAACCATGCAGGCCTGACGCGCAATCGAATTTTATCATCCGCAGGATGACTCGCATGTCATACTTCTTCGTTGCCGTGTCACGCTTTGCATGATGATAGTTTCACTGGCTGGCAAATGGTTATTCGTGACAATAATACGCATGGAAACGGTCGAAAATGACTTTGACATTCCACGACGTTGTTATTTAACCCTCTCGCTCGGAGACGATTGCGTTACGCAATACGGTTGGAACGACGTGTCCCTTGATACAGATACCCCCCCCTTTCCACGATTAGAATGCGAACCGACCGTGTTGACTTCTGACGCGTAATATCAGTGGTGTGATCTGGAAATTCATTCGAAACCCACATCCAGGAAGAATGACAGAAAAAAAAGAGGAAACGTGATAAAACGTGACGATACGATAGTACGTAGATCATGATGACTCTATTCCCCTTCGATGAATTCGAGGAATGAATTTACTTTTTCTATACTACCCGCATATCCCCTCCTATTTCTATCAGACTCGATCTTTCGAGCAAACTATTGGAAGGTACACGATGAGAGCAAAGACGTGTAATTCGATCGGTTTTCAAGTATTTCTTAATCTTGCGTACGATTCTTTCTCTCTCTTTCTCTCTCTCCTTTTAGAGAAAACAGGCTTTAAATTATCGCAAATAATGATGTTGAACAAGAAGTGCGAGCATAACCTTATCGTCAAACTCGTGCATCTTTTACGCGAGTCTGTCTACGCGAAAGCGATCGAACAATAAGCCACAGAAAGAAGCAAGCAAAAACGCAGGTATGGGTCCTCGATCAATCACCCACGCAAAAAAAAAAAAAAGAAAAAAGAAAAAAAAAGTTGGATGGGTATCTGTTGCGGCCAGGGAGGTGACCGTCCTGGTCGTTTCTTCCGTCTGAAGGGACAAGTCGAGTTGCAACCGATTCGACAGGTTGGTACACATAAGGCGTGCCACGGCAGAAAACGGAAGTGAGAGAGAAAGAGAGAGAGAGAGACGCAGGAGGGAGCAAGGAAAGCGAGATACACAGGGGACGAGAATCCGCGTGACAAGCTTCATCGACCAGTCATGCTTATCGCACACCTTAAGGCTCGTTTGCAAAACAAATTATTGGAAGGATAGTCTGGCGAGGCTGGAGGAGTGTACAAAACGTCTTTTCCATATTTATATACGCATACATGAGATACAATCGTGCCACGCAGAGGGAAAAATAACACGATATTGTTCTTTTAACCCCGTGTAACGAAGGATTTCTTTGCTCGTGAAAGAAAGATTACAATTGACTGTTAGTTTTATGGTATCCTATTTGTTTCGAACATTCGATTGTTCGATAAAATAACTTCAAGAAATCTTAAGAGCGATTAAGATCGATCAATTATCGGAATACTCGGGAAAATCGAGAAATTAAAAAACGATCGATATCGAAATCATCGTCTACGAAACACAAAACACATCGTTAAACGAAGTAATATAAAAAAAATTTAGAAACTATAAGATAAAAAGCAATCATTGAAATTAAAATACTAGTATTTCGATCAATATTAGTATCCACGAAACACACAATTCTTCCAAACGATATCGTCAAACGAAACCAAATCGCGAACAATTTACAAATATAAAATAATAAACGAACAATCAATTCTCTATAAAGTTAGATCGAACCAATCACTAGATTAAACGTTCGCATTCCTTCGAACAAAACATCAAACTTGGATTAGCTTGGAAAAATGGAGAAATCTTAAAAGTAATCGCAAAGAAACTCGAAAAAGAGAAGGAACAATGCCGTGTTTTCACGCGATTCGATTGCGTAAAATATCAATGTCCTCGCGAGCAAGGTCTCTGGTGATAACGATCGGCATCGATGCACGCACGCGAGACACGCATCGCGCGCCTGGCGAGAGGCGCGGAGCAGGGTGGCGGAGCCGAACGACCGCAATTAACCTTACGTAACTTGTCGAGGCTTTCCTGGTGGCCTCACCGGCCGCAAAGATAAACTGCACACAATGCGTGGCACGGAAGGCTGGGTCCCTTGGGAGCTTGAAACGCCTCTCTCGAAACCGGACTGAAACGAGACGTTACTCGCCAAGTCTTCCTCGCCGCTCGTCCGGCGAATATATCGGGCGATAATTGTTTTTAGTGCCTTCACGCCACCAGGAAGGCGGCCAACGTTGGCCACATGTTAATCGAAATCGTAAATCCGACCGATAAGACCAGCTTCGGCGGTTCCACGGCGCTTAGCTCCTCGCGTATTTCGTCGCGTGGAACGAAGCTCCCCTCTCGAGAGAGTTATTCTTCTCTATGCCTGGTCTACGGCGCTGCATTATGATCCGGTTTCCACGGCGGTGGCCTCACATTTTTCCCCCTTGCGCTGTCATTAGCGTGGCTCTCGCCACGTCGTTGGGATATTTTCCTTAATGTTCACGGATCGTGCCATGATTCGATCTCGGATGGAAAGTTTTCCGTGACATTGATTTTTTTAAACTTTGCGTTGGTTTGATTTGAGATTTGAAATTGGACGACGCTAATGGGGATTAAATGGATTTTTAATTTGGATGGAATTTTATTTGTTAGTTGGTTGCAACGGTGTTTGATTAAAAATTGGCGCTGGTTGAGTAAGATTTGAATCAAGTGCTAATTAAGTATTTATCAATTAAGTTGTTGGAACTTGTCTGATTAGAAATAATTTTTCCAGCTCGTGACATTGATTTTTGCGCTCGAGTTGATGAATTAATTGAGTCGAATGCTTAATATTTATTTATTAAACTTATTGATATACGATATTTCAAACGAGACAAGATCTCGCAAGATCTCGCAAGATCTCAAGATCTCTTCATTGATCGATAAGACGAAACGTCTTTTATAACATCTCGTTTCGATCTTTAATCATCTTTTCTCGAAATTCCATCGTTGTCGATCAATAACGAAACTCGAGAGGGCGAACGATGCTTGTCGATCCCGAAGAGGAAGCAAACTATTTCGGGCGTTGAGATCAAACGCGAGGCAGATGTCGGAAAAACTCGCTTGCAACTAAAGTAATTGACGGGAGAAAAAAAGAAGGGGAATGCGTTTTGGCCGATTTATGCGCCGCGCCGAAACTATTTGCACAAGCGAAAAAAAGCTCACGGCGCCCACGGTATCTTTGGACCGAAAGAACGCTGGATAATATGCGGTGTCGCGTTGCTAATAATAGAGAGCACGTATCCACGCGTCTGTCCTGTACGGATATTATTATCGATTCCGTTACAGAGGGAACTGTCCTTAATGTAATGGCACGTTTCCAAAGCGTTACGAGCCGCGCTTTGCCGAGAAGGGAAAAGGATATATACCGCGATCGTGTTTACGCGCCCCTTAAAATTCGACGTGCGATTAATATACTTCGATGTGTCGTAAACGCGGCTATGGCATCGTCGAGGATGATTTTGACGAATAAATTGATTTTCCAGATGAGATGAAACCTCTTTAAAACCTCTGTTTCCATGCGATTATCGTATTTCGCGCGCGCGTACTTAACAATTCGTCTCATTCGATTTGCAATTGATCGTGGATAATGAATATTGGTGTCCGGTTCTCTTGTATTCGTTTTCTAGAATGGATTAATTTAATTCACCCATTATTTTATTCATTCACATTGATTCGCGTGTTGAATAATGAACAGAAACAAATAAGTAAAGAATCAAGTGGAGCAAAGGATGCTCCAAATGCATCTCTCTTAATAATTTGATATCTACAATAATATAAATGAATTTAATTTCACATGGGTGCAAAAATTTTCGTATCAGAAAATCGAGAAGACGTGCACGAGATAAGTATTCGAGCACTAAAATCAGCGATATTTAAACGAAACAAGTTTATTCGGCAGAGACACGTGTAGACCGTTTATTAATGCGCTTGGAATGCTCGAGTTTTTAGACCCGTTTACAAAGATTCTTGCCTGGCGACACAAACGATCCGTGTCTGTCGGCCGTTAACGAACCGCGATCCGCGAGCTCCTTTGTCGAGGCAAAGAGAAAGAGAGAGAGAGAGAAAGATCGTTGTTCCGCGTTACCTGCACGGTCCGGAGGAATTGCAGGCGAAATTACCGCCGGTGTCCGCTTGACAATGTCGGCGTAGGACGTGGGAATTTGTGGCCGGCGATAGGTCAGCAATGAACGCCTATTTAAATAGCTTTGATAGAGGTATCGCGAATGGAATTACGGCGAGCAGTAATATTTCGCATTCAAACTCGGGGAGGAAGTATTTTGTCGTGGATTTTTGTGGTAATCGATGAAGTAGAAAAAATTTTCCCGTTTATTGGTACGCTTTTGTATAACGCTTGGAGATATTCTTCCTGGAATGGAATTCTGAATTCGTGTTCCACGTTTTGGCAGTGTTGTTGCGGATAAGTAAATCGCAACGATTTCTCCTTCCTCTCTTTTCCCTTCTCTCTTTATTTAAATATATAAATTCATGCATTGTACGTTCGAGGGAGGGGGGAAAAAATTGTAGATGATAAGTTGAGAGAATTTCTTCTTCGTGGTAACAGATGATCGTAAAGTGAAACGAAAGTATAATTAAAATTTACAGCAGGAAAATTTCGAATGGTGTCGTTAAAAGAGCGCTTAGCAAGTTTTATGACAATTACCATAATGAATCGTATCTTTATTCGACATTCTTCAAACGTGACACTCTTTTCTCCTCTTTACGAATTTTTTTCTGCGTCTAGAAATAAAATCGATCGAATGATCTGTTCTTTCGCGAGGAGTGTAAGCCTGTGTGCAAACCCAGATGACCACAAACTCGTTTATTCTTCTATTTAGAATGTCCATATGACAACATTTGTGTTTCCATTCCGGCAATTATGTGTATTTCGACGCGATAATTAAAACATTTTCTATCTATTGAATAAATTGATATTTGAGCGGATAAAAATGGAATAATATTTCTTATCGATTACTTCAATTTGTCGCGCCAAGATGAGAGTCAATTATTATATGAATAAAAGAAAAATCGATCACTGAAAAATAAATTATGTATTTAACGATGATAGAAAGAAATCACAAAATTATTTCGAAATATATCAAAAATTTGGATTTTTCTTTCGTTTTATTTAAAAAGTACATTCAATTTTAGAAAATCTCTTCGTCAAAGAGTAACGTACAATGCATGAAATTCATACAACTTCTTTCGAAGCCGTTTAACCAAAAGAAAATTGGATCAAATGGTTATTGGGACAATGTACTGCGTTGATGTATGTCAATGTATGATGATTTGTACTAACTTGAAACGTTCTCAATTAGATATTCAGAGAGAATTGGCTGGCCACAGAAGTATAATAAAAAATAATAAACCGTTACTTACATCGCAATGTATAAAATTGATAAAATTTGCAATTGAATTTCGAAAAACATGGAAAAATGTTGAAAATGATCGAAACTGTACAAGAAAATTAGATGGGAAACGAAGATCATTAATCATCTTAATCGTTATCCAACGATTCCTCTTAATTCCTTCCAATCAACTTCTCTCTCTCTCTCTCTTTCTCTCTCTTTCTCTCTCTCTCGTCCCGCGAGAGAACGCGGTCGACAAGTGAAATTCCATTCGACAACCGCCTGTCACCGAGACGGCGTGGGACGTGGGAATTCGTGGCTCGCGACAGAGAGGCGAGGGGCGTCCGAATGCTTGGCAAATAGTTTCGATACCGATGCATCGATACCTCACCCCGATCGAATACCATTCTCGACCACGGCCGGTTGATCAGACTCGATTAAAACGGCCTCGAGACGCGTGTCCCCCGTGTCGGTTAGAAATTACTGCTGGGTAATTTGCATGGATCCCGCGAGACTTCACACCTGGATGGCCAACATCGTTGCAAGGAACACTTGTGTTAGTAGCAAATGTCTGGGAGAAACAGCGCCAAAGCGGCGCCCGAAACCGGGGGAGAGACAAAGATTTCAAGCGCCAGTTTCCAATTCTTTTTATTTATTTTATTTTATTTTATTTTATTTTTTATATCCCCTTTTCTGTTTTTAGTTTTCTCGAAAAATATATGTATATATATATATTAGAAGCGAGACACCACTAATCGTATTCCCCCTAATAAATCAACGTCGATCGAGAAACAAGATCTAAGAAACTAGGCGGACTTGGCATTTCAACGTGTGTTTAGATGGTCGCATAAAAATTAATTAAATATGTTGTGTTACCGGCGTCACATGTAGTTAACAGGGCGTCACAGGACCCGACAGACACATATACAACGGCGAATGCATGGCTAATCGCTGTTTTGCGGAATCGACTCGAACGTGGTCTGCCTCTCGACGATGCGTAGATACTACTAGAAACGTGTACGCAGTCACGTTGTGTCGGCTCGTTTAATTATCTACACGTATTTTTAATTAGCCATGATTCAATGTCTCAATTTTACGCGGATGGAATGACGATACGACGAAGTTTTCACGTTTATAATGTACGCGGCATCGTAGAATTATTTTCTCTCTGTTTCACTTACCACCATTTTCTAAGATATATTATTACCGCTATCTTTGATCGCTGCCGAGCGATCCTCCTATCAAACGTTGGATCGATTAGAAATTTTACTATGATGGTACTTTTTGTCAAAAGAGCGCGAATTGTCTGGTGGAAAATATAATTTATGTATGTAATTCGATTCTCTATCCGCGCGTCTCAATTTTACGCGGACTTTTATAATAATAAAAAATCGATTTCGTGCCATTCACGCGGCAAAGGTAAATAAGTATTTTTATAGATGTTGTTAACATCTTTATCGTTGCTAAAGATTTTCGCCAAGTCATGCTCGATAATTATCGCGAATATTGTATTAGAAGGGGAAGAAAATTCTCTGAATAAACGAAACGATTTTAATCGATTACTCTTCGGAGTGTACGGTCGATCGCAAAAATCTTCGTATCTCGCTTTCTTATAAAAAAATTCATCTACTTTGAAAATAGAGCGTATGATGGATCATACTCTTATTTTAGTAGCTTTTTTCCCCCTCAAAATGATGATCCATATATGTATACACAATCCGTTATAATCTATATACTTGTATAATATATTACGTAAAATAGAATTATTAATAACTGTAGTAATCGATATCACAATTTACTATTCGAACTTGCGCGAAGTGACCTCTGTATCTTTTTATATATATATAAAATCAATTACTTTAGAAATCAAACTAATTAATTTCATCTTGTGAAAAATTCAAAGCGCATACATAATTACTCGTGTCAATAACACGCTTACTTATAAATCTCGAATTACCTAATACGTATATAAACGTATCGTAACTTTCATATTTATTCATATTATTTCTTTTCATCTCGGTTGAAAGCAGATTTTGTTACGCGTTGGACCAGATTACCGCCGAGTTTCTCGTGAAATCGGTGTGACGTTGCGCGAGCATCATCATTCACCTGTGAAATCACCTGACATATTGGGTGCCGACAGGTTGTTGCGATCCAGACATCCGGCGATTTTCTAATATTACGTCTGCGCCTCGCGGACCGACTCGTGTTCTCATGCATGACTTTATTGTTGGACTGGCCTCGCTGAATGAAACGGCAGTCATATCATGTCCTATAAGTATATCCCACTTGACTCGGCACAATCGACACACACGATCTCACCGATAGATCGTTCGATCGTGATTCAGGCCACCGAATGATAGAGATCCGTTGAACTTTGCAAAACGAACGCTCAACCCTGATAATTATCCGTCTGTCTAATATTCCAAACTGTCGAGTTTGACACGATAGTCGTTGCACCGGTTGCACTTTATCTTTGGTCGATTTATAATTAAATTTTAATCGAGCAATCTGGATCGTTCCCGTTTCTTACGTCTAAATGACATTTTAGTATCTTCGATTCGGATATGGAATATCAAAAGTGATCCGCATATGGATTGAATTCGCGTAACACGATCGAATGAAATCGGACATTGTTGTGTCTAACCGCTAACAAATTCTCGATGTGCGTGCCGCGTATCTACCTACCTATTCCTTTCGTTAGTTAAGAGTCGAGTTTCTTATAAACATAAAATACATAAATTCTGATAATAGTGTATTCATCGACGATCGACAAAGTAACAACTGTTCCCAAACCATTTATGTCAACACGAGAGCCAACCGAAAGAAAGCAACCAACGTGACTTCACACGAGTGAAACGATTTCAAAATAATTATGAAATCCACGTGTGTACCAACAACAACGTGCTGTACCGTAGTTTCTTCGTGGATCGAAACTCGTGTTACGAAACTCGATTGTCGAGCAAGCAGAGGAGCAGTGAAATGGTTGCGTTAATGGTCAGTCTGAATAGTAAAGCGGATCACGGAGTGAAACGAGAAGTGTGTAAAGGGGTGGAAACCGCGGAGGTAATTTCAGATTAGCCTTCTCGCGTTTCGGCGGGCAGGCTAATCTGCGAAAATATAATTAGCCCCGGTGACTAACGGCGAACGGTTCTGCTAAATTTATCCAAATGCAATCATAACAGCGCAGGTGGCCATTTTACCCTTTTCAAGTGTTTGACAAGCCGGGATTATACGAGCCGCTACACGAGCCCCGTGGCTAGTAGTGAGTCACACTACTAGGGCTAATTATAATCCTTTTGCCTCTAGGTAACCACCACCACGTTTCTCTCCTTTTGTTCTCCTCTTTCATCGTTTCAAGCGTTGATTCGTACCCTCAGCGATATTACGATATTAATCACGGCCCATTTCGAAGAGCAAATACGAATCAAAAGGGAGGGGAGGTATCTAGCGAAGGAAGGCGGTGTATAAATCACAATCGACGATTTTGTTTCGCCAAGATTTGAATATTTATTCTCGATAATATAAATATTCGATAACATTTGTCGCAAAAGTTTAGAGAACAAGTCGGCCGTGGCGAAGATATAGGACAGACATCGACATAATTATGAAACGATAAGAACGTTATACTTATTACATGGCGCTATACGATATATCCAGTTTCGATAACCCACGGTGACCCGCAAATTGAGAGTCGTATCGACGTGTCGCGAACTTTTCTTACGCGTCACGACTCGTTTAAATAACGCACTGACCGTTGAGTTAATCTCTGTTACAGGTGCAGAGGAAAATGCGCGTGAGATCGAGGTGACAGTAGAGCATGGAGACCGTACAAGACAGCGGCGGGTTGCGTGTCGATGGCTCGAAAGGAAGTGTCGTCGCTTCGGGTTTATCCAGCTCGAAAACAGTGAATCAGTTGAGAATAGTGGAAAGTGGTGATGAAAGTGGGAAGATGGTGATCCCAACTAAATCGGAGATGGATCCTTACAAGGAGTTGGAGTTGTATCTCGCCAAAGTCAACGTGAGTCTTTTCACGAAAAAATTTCTACGATACAATTTTTATCTTGTCTCGTTAGATAAGAGAGATTCTTATGAACGAGACTTATCGTTCGTTATTAATAGAGAAATATATGCTGGCTGATTTTACGCGAAAACAACAGATTCTTTATTATATTTAGATTCTTTATCTAGGACAGTATCGCTCTTCGATAGTCTTTAATGATAGTTCAAATGGATCTATTCCATTGCAATTGCCTCGTTTGACCCATTGATACTTTCTCAATCATCGAGAAAATCTATCCTTGTGTTTGCATTTCTAAATTTCTGTTCGCCATCTCTAGCAAGCTTCAATTGTCCCCAAGTATTTGCATCAATTTCGAGTTAACGAGTTTATCATCGATTGACAAAGTTTAAACGAATATCTCTTTCATTCGTCTCTTCCAATCGTACAGTAATCCCTCTTTTCGTACCACGAACGCCTCGTTGCAAGAATTCATTTTTTCGAACTTCATGAGAAAATTTTCGTTACGACAAAGAATCTTAGATTTCGCGTTGATAAGTTTCAATCATTATCGAGCGACGTTTTTAATGAAGCGTTAATACGATCACATTCTCCAAGGGCGAAATTCTTCTTGAACACGACACAACACGGCTCGGTTAGGAATCGATCATCTACTTTATCAATGTTCTCGCCGAGGCCGCGTGCACAACAAATTGAACGTGACGCCATGATCGGCGCGCGAGATTCCAAAACACGTTTTCGCCCATGACCGGCTGGACCCAACTCGTCGCATTCTTGTTTCTACATCCTCTCTCGTTTTATTCTTGCCCCGCTTACTTCGGTTATGGTCGTTTTTAGAAGCCTCTACAATGTTAAACGCCTTGAATGACACCCGAAAGCGTAAGCCAGTTTTCGCTTTCGAGGTTTGTCTTTCAACGTCCTATCGGTTTCGGTGACTGACGCAAAGTCGTATTAAATTCTCGTCTCTTCGAAATTCGTTCTCGTCCACTTGGGTAGGCAAGGAATTTCGATACCCGCGACGTGTACTCGATTATCCAGAACGATACGTAAATAATCTCGAATCTTCCATGTTCATAAATAAACTTATTGATTAAATATCGCTCGAATCATCCGAATAACGTCCATTCTACGAAACAACAACTATTTGCGCGAAAACGATCTTTTAATTTCGAGTTACACTTATTTCAATTCCATAAATCGTCAACTTCGAACTTCTTTGAATTTCTTATTGTTATAATTCTCTTCTACTCTTTTCTTTCTTTTTATATTCTTCAAATAATCTACAATCCCATTTAAGAAAAAAATATTGTTCCACACTTATCGTATTCTTCTCTTTTCTCCTCTCCGAGAAATTCTTCGCGCATCAATTCTTATCTTATCATATAAATAATCCGCCCCAACATTCACACTTCTCGAAACGGTTAACATCTCGCCGTTCAGATCGTATCAGGATCAAACGATTTGCTTATTATCCCGGGATCCCTCTCTCGATCTGGCCAAATTGGTACACCTGTTCCAGAACCGACGGCCCCCTCGGTATCGAATTTAAAACGGGCGGAGGCGCGGCGGCTCGACGGGAAAAGCGACCGGTTCCTCCGCATTCGCGCAACAGAGTCAAGCCGCTTGTACGCGTTAAATCCACGGTGCAATTATTCGTTGGCATGTCGATGCGTCGTCCTTGTAGGCCGCGGCGTCCAAGTGGCGTGTGGTGATGCACCGATGCGTGTCGGCACAGGGCGTCGAGGCGATATTTGCGCGGCGCAAACAAGAGGATTCCGATCGCAGGCCGACACACGTTGCTGCACACGCCGCTTCTAAAAGTCGACGCGGAAGCGATCCGTCATCCTCCCACCATTTCTATTCGCCGTGTTACGTGACTCGGAATTTTCTGCCGAGTCTTCGAGGTTCTCTTGGGGTTTTTTTTTGCTTTTTTTTTCTTTTTTTTTTTTGGTTTCGCGAGCAGGAAATGATAAGGAGGGGATCGATAAGTTTGGATTGTGATTGGTCGAAAGGATGAAATTTTTTTTTTGGAATGGCGAAGGGTTGTTGGATAGGTTTTATTATATAGGAGATATTATATTATTAGGAGATTTAACGCGATATGTTAGGCATGTTTCTTAAGCAAAGTTTGTTTCGTAATGTGGCATTTATTATCGTATGCCAATAATTTACAACAAGTGGTAGAATAAATAATCACGCCAACTGTGATGTTCGTTTTAGTTATATCTATTTTTAGCAAAAAACAATAGACAGTTTTGCGAGGTTTATGGGCAATCAGTGATAGTAAAAGTAAGGAAACGGCGTCGTTTGTTTCGACAAAAGCAAAAATATTCATAACGACTAATCAATTTAAAAATGACAATTGATTTAACAAAAGGATTTAATGCGAAAATTCGAAAAAAGAAAAAAATTACCGACTCACAATATCAGAATTATCTGTTTAATTTTCCAATGTTTCTCACGTTCGGTAATCGAAGAAGCCAAAGAACAATATACATCAACGCATAGTGGTAAGGCTTTAATGGCAGATTTCTTTACCATTGGGCTACGTGAAAAAGTAATATAAATATTTTTTTAATTGAAAAATCATTTATATCTTATACGTTTATTTGCAAATGAATCTTATTTTAAGAACATGCCTCGTAAATATTCTACCATTAAATAATACTCTCGATCCTTATTTTTTTATATAATCCGTATTTAAAAAATCCATTACATCGAAATATCTCTCCTCAAAACGTTTAAATACGAATAATTGAATTTATGACGGCACAATTTCGAAATGAATCGCGCAACTCCCTATGGATCCAGATATTTCATCGAGGTTAAGTAATTCAAAGGTCACTTTCCCAACGACTTAAGAAATCTTCTATCTTCCTTCACGTTTTTTTCGATTGCCCGGAAACGACAGACTTCGCCGACCCCTTTTGAATATTCGTCGGCTCGAAAAGGGTCGAAGGGCAGAGCCGGCTCGAAACAAAAATGACTCGTGGTTTTCCACTCGTGTGTTTCGACACGATGGACTCGTTGAACCCTCCTCGTTCGCACGATCGCGAGAAAAAGCAAAAACTTCTCGTGTGTCACCCTTGTGTGGCAAAAACCGCGGGAGATCCGTTTAAGTCATGTGTTGCTCAGCTTGTCGTTAGTTGATCGCTCGAACGAACGCCTCTTCTCTCTAGCCGAATGACGCGAAACTGCGTAGCTTCTTTTTTTTTTTTTTCCCTTAGATGGTCTAAGATGGCCGAGGACGTTTTGCAACCGTGTTAACTGACGCGAAGGATTAATTGGTTCGTGGGTAATTAATTAAGCGGTTATGTCGAACAGCCGGAATTAATTGGACAGATGTTACTCGAGTGCGTCTCTCGACAATACTCGTTCGTGTATTGGCTGTATTGGTTAATGAAGATTATTAGATGTAATGTTTAAGTATTGTTTGGACGTTAGTAAATAGAGAATCTATTTTCGTCGATTATTTTTAGTTAAAAATTAGATTACATATGGAAATTGTTCTATAAAAATCAAAATAGATTACAAGTTATACGATTTCTAGTAAAAAGTATTCCATTATCGTTTATAAATACAGTAAAATTTTGTAAAATCGAATCAACAAGTTTTCTGGAAAGTTAGAAGGATTGATTTATTGAAAATTGCGATTGATCGAAATTCGTGAAAAGAAAAGTAAAAGATTACTTTTTATTTGACCAACGATACGTTTTGTAAATTTATATCGATTATTTAATGCAGGAACAAATAAGGAGCATCGAAGGAAAAAGAGAATCTATAGATTTTAAAGGATAATCAAATATTTTAAGTACCTTGTACAAGTTCTTCCATTAAAAAGCATTTAATTGTCTTTCGCAAAATTACTATCAAGGAATACAAAAAAAGCTCTTACGTAATAAAAAATATCCGCCTCGTGATTAATCATATCTTCAACGAACCAATTAAAATTAAACAAACATTTTACTTGGTGGTTCAAACGTTATCCCGGATAATGCGCAATTCGCTCGAACTTGGAGGACGATTAATTAATTAAAGTAATTCACCGACAAGTCGGTTAGATTAATCGGTTAAATTAATTGGTCGGCGACTGTTGGTCATTTCGAAA
>NW_006263787.1:917945-931871 GCF_000469605.1 Apis dorsata | reverse complement strand
TTTTTTTTTTTTTTTATCCGCGAGAGAAATAATAAATTAGCGCATCCGTTTCGATGAAATCTGGTCGCATCGCGTAATCTTCGGAAGGAGAAGATCAAAGAGATTCTCGTTTCGCGCCAAATTTAGAGACGATCTTCGGGTACATCGATGTTTCGAACACTCGATGCTTTTGAGTGGCTCTCGACGAAAATATTTGCGAGAGGATGCATGTGTAATTCGCGCGAACGATGATTTACATTTCCCGAAACTGTTATTTGCGAAAGAGCTGTTCAACAAAATTGGGAAACAGAAGTCTCTGCCAAATCAATTTTTGAGCGTTGACAGATATATAGCGCGAATTTTTAATATTTTTGCAGAAATATGGAATATAATTTTTATGGATCATATATATCGCTTAAGGATAAATATTCGCGGGAATCTTTGTCGTTTTTTGCAAGTGAAAAGTGTAACAGAGGATCCCTTTCTGGGAAATATATACACGTATACGGGCTCCTTAGTTCCTCGCAAGTTGCATTTCTTTTTATTGAATGTGAAATTAAAGGAATTCCACGTTTCGCTCGGAGTAGTGGAAAATCTACAAATCTTTCGCGGCTCGTGTTAAAAATTTCTCCTCGCTGGAACTCTGTCGTTGGTCTTATAAGGTGATCTTTCATTTTTCTGTCTTTATATAGTACAAACTACTTTCTAAAACGGGTATCTTTAATAGTAAATCGAATCTTGCAGTTGGTCGAGCCTTGAAAAGCAAGAAACTGCATACCACGAATATTTAAAAAATATATATATATATATATATATATATATATATATATATATATATATTAATCTCGTTCGTATAAATATTGCACACAAAAAATCACTATGCTATATCTCGCACAGAATAAAAAGCTCGTCGTTCATCAAGAATTTTTTCCCCAAATACGATCGCAGTAGTATTTATAATTTCTCTCTATTTATTTCTGCTTCCAAAAATATCCAGGAATGATCCTTCTTTCGTGAAATTGTAAAACTTGTCCATCCAAGAACGATCGTTACTTAAAACGTTGGTAAATTAATTAAGTGGCGGAAAGGTTGTTCAGGCCGATTATTACCGTCGAGTGTGGATTGTCTGGCACTCGAGAATGTCGTTCATTGTGTCAGCGATCAGCTTCTATTATTCCTACGCAATTTACGCCTCCGTGAACGCAACCGAGTTACTTGGGATCCGCGTGGGAGGGACAAACCGTGTAACAGATTGGCCGATCACCAGGTTGGAATTATTGCTTAATGATCGTGTGTCGTAGAGAAATGTTGGCGGTCGACGATCGCCACCTCTTGATCGTTCAGAGACTCTGAGACGTTCACCCGGCACAGGTGAGTCAGTAGGTCGCCTGTCGAAAGTGAGCTCGTTTTTTATCGAATCCTTCACGTTGAAGTTTCTTCTCCCCCTTGAAATTTCTTTCTTTTCCCCTTCTCCCTTCCCTCTTAGTCGGTGTTAAACCATGTCGTACATCGAATTGCTATCTTCCGGGGAATTTCGTCGAATTTCTCTGGGATGTTGCGAGTGAAAGTTCATTTGAACGGCGAGAGGAAAAACAAGGAATGTCACCGGGACAGATTTATTGAGGAAACGAAGGTTTAATGCTTTAATCAACGAAGACCAAGGAACCAAGATTCGATCGTTTTGTTCTTTTCGCTCGCAAAAAAAGTTGTATCCTATTTTCGCTTTTTGTAGAATTTTTTCCCCATAATTTAACGTGTATTATCTTTATTTAACCTTATAAATATCTTTCCACATTATGATAAAAATGTTAGGTAAAGTACTTATCTAAAAATTAATCTCATTTAATTTCATCTCAATTAAAAATTATAAAAATCACATTAATCGATTTAAATTTTTAAATTTTGCCAATAATTTTTAATAAAAATCTTCTCGGAAAAAAACTCAAAAAAATGGACGGTACTCTTTTGCAAATGATAATCGAATATTAAACTTGCCAATATATTCCTTGACCAAAATTATATTGGTGATCTATCGTTCGAATCGAAAGAAATACGAAAACTTCTCGGACTTTCATTTTTTGAAATTGCAATCGCGATACGATTTCTAGAAAACGGGGAGGAGTCAAAGGGAAGTTCCCCCTTTCCACCGTGCCTTACGTGGAATTTATGACGACCGATCGTTTTAACCCGGCTCGTGTATAAATCCTGGCAAGCACGTGGCCCGATGTAGAAATCGATTGGTAGTAGTCGGAACGAAAGGTTGTTACATCGGGCACGATGCCCGCCGCATAATTTAGTTACACACGAGCGGTACAACTCTCTCGGCCTGTGATGCGCGTATCCGCGAGAGTTGTTGTAAATCGTTTGACCCTCGGCGACTAAATTACAAAATGATGTCTGCTTTAACCCTGTGCAACGTTTTCTAATGGACGTCTATATAAGAAGACGATTTCGAACGGTAATGACAGTAAATGGGATTACAGTCTTGGCGAGGGATTCGAACTATAATCGAATCGATTTTTAGATTAGATCCCACTGTGTGGTGGTGTTTCGCGCGAGATACGGCTTACAAATGATACAATCGTGTTCCGTTGTTCCGTTTAAGATTCGTTTTATTAAAGAGTTTCTCAGAGACGCGTCATAGACGCAGCTGCAGGATTGCGGCATCTGGCGAAGATGCAGCTTGGGGATTAATCCAAGCTTCTTTTGATCGGTGTAATTAGTAAGTCGTTAAACGATGCGCGCGCGTCTTGCTCGATCGAATCGACAACGTTCAATATTTATTTTTAACACTTAATCGATACAATGAACGAAGTTGGGTCGGTAAATAAAGTCCAAAGGAATTTCTCGCGTTTCTTTTTATCCAATCGAAATTATTTCTATCTAAAGAAATTATTTTAATCTTTTTATTATTACGTCAGAAAACGAGATATTTCCTACATCGATTCGCGTAAAAATATATTTGTAATGTTATTATATTCGCCAATGGTTAAATGTGATTCTTTTATATTAAATTTATATCAATAATAAATCCTAGTTATCTCGTTTCGTACGATTATTTGTTCCAGTAAATCGAGTAAATCGAATACGAATCACTGCAACGTAGAATCGAACTTGGCCGCGCGTAGATTCTCAGCCTCCCATAATCTCGTTCGACGGCTTAAAATTTCAATCAGCTCGGGACGCGCCAGGAGACACGAATTTATTCCGCTCGTCCCGCGTGATGGTACGTGTATTATCGAGATCGGAAGATAGGTATGCAGATAGAAACTGCGCAGAAGAGCGTTTACGCTTCAGGTCGCCGCGTTCCGTTCTGATTATTATCCGCCAACTTGGACCACGACACGCGTGCTATCGCATCCCTGAACCGCGCGAAACGTATTTGCATTAAGGGATCGTTCCCAACGCCCGCCAAGATTTCTACGAGACGAGTTGTACAGGGTGGTTTGGAAATAGATGTTATGGAAGCTTGGGCTGGGAAATTAGCGGAATGGGCTCGAAACTTCGGATCAACGATGTTCAAGAGAATGAATATAGTTGAGAGCAGTGCTGTTTGTGCAATAGGGGAGTGCTTGAAATTACTGGAATGAGACTTTAGCTGTTCAGAAACTAAGTAATATATATATATATATATGGGCAATGAAATTAGCAGAAGGAGAGCTTGAAATTTTAAACGAGACCAACAATGTTCAGTAGTTGAACGCTCACGTGTGTGACAGTGTTGAAAGCAAAATTACAGGCGTCGAAACTAATTGGGATGGGAAATTTGAGATTTTAGATTGTTGCGTAGTAAAATTGGGATTTGAGTTTAATGATATTTAGCAGTTGCTTGTGGATAATGTTTCAAGATAAAGTAATGGATACTAAAACTAATAGAGTAGAAAGTTGAGACTTTAGACTACTGCTATTTATTGGAATTGAAGCTTGAGACTAACGATGCTTGTGAGTAATGTTGAAGAAAAAGTTATGGGTACCTAAATTAGCAGAACAGGCACTCGAAACTTTAATGTTCCGCTCGTGTTAAAGTATTGATACATGTTTTTAGATCACCCTGTAGAAAATCTTTAAACGGAAAATCGATTTTGACTTGGAGAAACTCGTTGCAACCTGAGAACAATTTTTGAGATTCTTGAGAGTGGAAGAATGGCGATTGTATGCTAACTTCGGTTGAAAGAAAAGAATATATCGTTTTTCTTGTTTGATCGAAGAGAGAAATATATTTTCGAATGATTTTCGAGGTTATTGGAAGGAATAAAGGAATGCGTGCACAACATGTAGACAAAATTGGGGGCAGGTTGCAATTTGCATAGAGAATATTTGTACTTTGCATGGAACGAGTGGAATACGTATGCGGGATATGTAGCAAAAAGATTAGCATGCACATTGGTGTATATTCCAACTTATATCGAAATATCGGTTATTGTAAGGTTGCTGAAATCAGCAGGTATCCGAAATACGAACACCGGAAACCTGAATGCTTTCGTTTCTTGTTTAATGTAGAAATTTGACACGGGAATATTTCCACCGATCGGTTGGAAATTGACTCCAACCAGTCGGAATGAAGTCGTGGATTGTGTTTGGGTAGGCGTGTGACGATTACTTTTCCCCAGTTCAATGTTAAATTGTTGTGGGCAGTGGTAGAAACAGACTCATTGTTCGGTTAAGTTATTATATTCCGTTTCATAATTTCATTTTTTATTATAAGTCATAAATAGTTCCTCGAAAGTTGAATTCAGAATAATAGAAATCGTAATGACTCGGTGAATTGTAATTTATGTAAGTAATTTTATTTCTCGTATGAATAATATATATCGTATCATTCCACAAGTAATATCGTTTTGAAATTGTAAAGAAATCACTTAAAATTAAATTCGATCACGAGAATTACAAGTCTTTTCCACTTTGATAATATCCGTACATCAAAAGCAATTAAGTAGTGTAGTTTTTTTTAAATCTCAGATCAAGAAATCAGAGTCGTGATATTCGATATGAAAAGAATTAAAAATTATTCTGGATTTCGACGATTAATTATAGATATATCTATTGAATTTGAAATTTAGTTTATAGTATATTGGATCGATATTTACATTTTTATACCCGATAAGATGGCATAGATCACGCACGCCGAAAGAATCAGTGTTGGAGGGCGAAAAGGCCACCGAAGAGAATTCCAAAGAGTTTCGAGATACCAGGAACCCCCTAGTGTCATCCAGCCGGATGTCATTCCGTATTCCAACATTCCCCTCTGTTGTCGCGCTCGGGCGCCGCATTCTAAGTCTTAGTTTGCTCATATTGCATCCGAAGATTTTATCTCGTGGCGTCACGCGTCACTCCAGAAGACGATTTATATATGTACCATGATACATTGGTAGCCGCGAGATCAAGTTCAACGCGAATGTCAATCGATTCAATGGGTGTATATCGTCTCGAATCGAATCCAAATATCTTTGGAGATAAAAATATTTCGTTCTATATTCTTCTTCTTCTTTTTTTTTTAAATTACTTTAATGAATTAGCAAGTATGAAATAATTATTCATTTAACAATTGAAGATTTTTCTTTTTTAAAGTAACGTCAGAGTTATTATTATAGGTTTATGAAAATGTTGTAAAAAAAGAACGAAGAATCGAGAGTTTAATTTGATTTTGATCGAGATTGATCTGGAATATTTAACTTAACAATGGCGAAACGGGATAACAAATCGAGAGAATGTATATATATATAATATTATATTAGGGAAAAAGATGGTATTTTATTCACGGATAGCCGAAAAGCGTAGTAGAAAATATTATGCAAATAATTTCACGGGATTGGTCCTCGAAGATCGCTACCGGTAGATATTTTTTCGATCGTCGATTTTTAACGATCCACGTTTCGTCCGAATACACGTGGACGCCTATTCATCAATCTTCCAAAAAAAAGAAGATGGTCGGTTTCGCCGATTTCCATGAAGCCGTATTTTCGTCCGAACGTTATTCACGTGTCGACTTCGCAACGATTAACATAAGATTTCTCTCGTTTAGAATCGACAACTAGTTTGTCTCTCGTAAAAATGCAAAGAGATACATATATTTATATTTATTTATTTGGAAATAAAACGTGAAATTACAGCGATAGAACGACGAATTGTGATTATTGGCTGGGTTAATGGCTAACGAAATTATTAATACTAAACTAATAATTAACGTTAATTTCATTGATAATTCCTCCCTTATGATCATCGTGATAAACAGGAGTGGAGTATTAGTTGCGAATTAAAGATCGACTTACGTGCTATGTTTAAAATATACATTATAAGGTAATTATAATAATTTAGTTTGTCACGTTCCCCGCTCCTCGTACTACGGTTATAAAGAAGCTGTTTTTATATGATAATTATAGGTAAACACATTTAAAATGCGAGAAAAATAAAAATTAACATTAAATAAAAATGTTCAACACTTACGAATACCAGCATTGACGCATACACTCTCAATTCTTCGTTCTTTTTTTATAACTTTACCAAAGAACGTGCAATTATAAAATATAATGATAGTTTTTTCATAATTCATACTCTTTTAATCAAATATTTAGATATTTTATTTCTCAAAGAAAAAAAAAAAAAGAAAAAGAAGAAGAAAAAGAAAAAGAAAAATGCAAACTATCATCCAGCAATAACTCTCGTTATCTTAATTACATTTAATTCGTAATTGGACTGATAGGAGAAAATTCTTTTTCCTTTCCACATTTTCTCTTTCTAAATTATAAAAAAAGCAGTGCAGTTGCGGTAAATTTTACGTAATCGATCGATAAATTTTCCCGTTTCAGCTGGAAGCAATTATACCAGACTTTTGATTCATGCTACGTACACATTTATACGCTCATGCGTATACGAGCCGCGATAATGGAAGAGAAGGCAATAAAAGAGCACTTCGTACAAAGTTGCATCTCGTTCCATGACCGGTATCATTTCCACCGCTACTTGAACACGATCTAATGTCCAGATGTAATTTACACGAGGCGAGGACAGTCGCCGCTCGCTGAGTCACGCATTTATTAGGCCACTTGAAATTACAGCATCCTAATGAGCCTTTCCCTTTATCGTTTTTAATAACCGGCGGTCCTTCGACTTGTCGACGTGTCGCTAATTGTATTCGTTACAATTATGGGGACGGAATAAAAAGGAATGGAAAGGAAAAAAAAAAAAGAAAAGAAAAGAAAAAAGAAAAAGAAGAGATAAACGAAAGAAAATAAGAAAGTACGTATATAAGAGAGAAAAGTTTCATTGGTCGAGCGTTAATTGGTTTGCTCTTGGTTCCTCTTTATCTTTCGCGCGAGTTGGAATTGACACGTTCATCGTGAGAGTTGGATTCGTAAAAACTCGAAATGTTTCCGTTCTGCAACTTTGTGCAACGTAATGGAACAGCAGAACGCGTTGTAAACGTATGTAATCTGGCCAATCGCGAATATTCCTGTTGACATTCCTCGTTAATGCTGCGTGGATAAATAGCGATGGTTAATTAATACAGGACGAGGAGATACGCGTGCACGTTGTCGATTCTTCGATCGTTTTACGATTTTCAATGCATAATAATGAAAGGTTGACAAAGGCACGAGGCTCTCGATCTGCATTGAATAGCTGAAATCAGCTTAAACGTTATCACGAAACTCGACGTAAATACGCGGCAGACGTACACATCGATGATTTTTTGCGGCGTAAGTAATTGCTCGATCCGTCGGTTTGCTATATTAACCGTTTCGTCTTGAAATTGCTTCCTTACTATACCAGACAACGATTTACATTCACGTTTAATTGCGCACTCTTGTAGTGACTGTATTTTTTCTTTTTTAGAAAATTAAAAAAAAAAAGAGAGAGAGAAAATGAAAAAAAAGAAAGAAATGTTATTTTCAAAAAAATTATTTATCGTCACTTTTAATTCGCGTGGAAAAATTGACACGTAAAATATATTTCTCTCTATTTTGTTTTCCTTTATTTTTCTATCTACTGGATACAAGTCCATCTGGCTTGAACTTTGATCTTTCTAACGTTAAGTATACAAACATTAATGATAGAGGATTTATATAACCTCCTCTCTTCTTCTTCTTCTTCTTCTTCTTCTTCCTCGGTTAATTGCCGTCATTTCTTCTTTTTCATAATTATTCATGGATGATCCGACTTTGTTTAAACGTCCGCGTAGAAATCACGTTCGCGGATGTATCGGAGGGAAAGGACGCGTACGGCCTTGGAATTCCTAACGTAACGTTCAAGTTCGCATGCAAATCTGTGGCGAGAGGTTTGTGCACGCTCGAAAGAGGGGCGTAAATAAAATTGTAACGCGCGAATAACGCGGTATATGGGTAAATAGAGCGGGCCGAAATGGAGCAGGTAAAATATACGAGGTATTACGATGCTTCCAAGTGAATTTCTCAGGGACTCGTTGTTGCCCGTCCACTGAAAATCCCGCTTGAAGTGGTTCCACTTGCCTCGTCTCTCGTGTTTCTCTTGTTACCACGCGTTGAACAGGTTCAATTCGCGTGGAAAAATTGCGTATACTTCTTGTAACGTTGTAGAATTCCATGTTATTTCTCGAAAGGAAATATCCGTATCTCGGAATTTCAACATGATTACCCTCCCGAACACGATTCCAAATTTTAGATTTCTACGAAAGGAAATGCAATTAACGGGATTATGATAAAAGTTCAGTTTGACGGAAAAGAAAAAAAAAAAAAAAGAATTATTATCAGCTTCCATAAATCCGGTCCCACAAATGACGAGAAACTCGAATGGAAAGAAACTGGTTACCGTTAAGAAATACAGAGAAACACATGGCGTTCATCCTAGCGATCGGAGGATCAAAGTTCACTCGACGCAAGTTAAGGGACCATCCGCATCGAAACGATCATCGAGGACGATTCTTCTCCTCTCCGTGTCCCGGAGGATCGTCCTTAATTCGACGATGGTTGCCGTTCGATAGAAGCGAATATCCCCAAGAATGCCTAACCGGATAATACACATTAATACGCGGCATGATGCTCGGTTAAATTGGCGAAGAATATAAAGAGGGTTTTATCCTTAGAAAGAATCTTCCAATTAGGATAACGAATGGCCAGCGAATCCGGTCGACTTAGCGGACCCCGTGACCGAGAATTAGCTGCTCGTAGGCGATCACAAACACGCTAACATCACGCTGCCTAACACGCGTGATTGTTAATTTATCCGACGATCGTTCGAGCCTTCCAAATTCGTTTCCATTGCCCGAAGGTCAAGTGTCTCCTCTTACTTTTCTTTTTTTTTTTTTTTCCCCCCCCTTCGAGATTTCGGTTAAAATTAAGATTATCGAGAATGGAAGCGAGTAGGATTACACAGCGACTAACTTTAGACTCCTTTTACGATGGAATAAAGAAGAAGGATTAGGAATTTCGAGGCCGAGCTTCGATGAGTTTTGGGTTTCGTTCGTTACGCTCTCTCGAACGTTTAATCCTACGATAACGATGAATTCACGACGACAGATAGAAATTTAAATTGAATGTAAAATCAATTCTAGCCGATTTTAAATATCGCCTGTGATATATATTCTAAAAGTATTAGTATACCGAAAAATAAACGAGATTTTATCTCGTGAAGATGCACAAGCGATATAATAATACACCTCTATTATCGGTATATACAATAACAAAAAGAAATATTAATAACCCGCGACATTCATCCGATGGAAAGATACGTGGCTATTAAATACACGTCTAAACAGTTCAATCGTTAATCAAACTCTCGAATATAGATAGATAGAAGTATAGTTTCACCGATCTGTAACTCCGTTCCATTGATATCGATATCAGAAAATAGAAACGGAGCAAAGATAAAAATAAATAAATAAACAAATAAAGGAACGAAAAGCAGTAATCTATATTACGCGTGATCTACATATCAGCGCCGTGCACGAGGGTTAATAATGATTTAATAATAAGACCACCTGGGGGGATCGAAAATTAATATTAAACCATAATATCGGGTATATTATCGACACAACGTTTCGAATGCCAGTTAACCTTGCTTGTTCGATAGGTTGATTAACACGAGAGCCGCAATTAACCTTGCACTTCAACGGCTGCGCCTCGAGTACCGCAACCTTGCCAGAAATGCAGAATCCTTCTCCGGCCAATGACCGGCAATGTCGTTCCCTCGAATTCCTCAATGACTTCTTTGTACCCAGCCTCTCCTCTCGGTACTTTCACTCTTCATCTCGAAGCTCGACCGGACCCAGGTATATATGTATATATGTATACGCACACATCATATATATATATATATACACACGTATACCCACACTATGTTCTCGTGTCGGTTCACCGCGAATCGCGCACGCTGCGTATGCACGCAGCTGCGTGTACAGCGACGTCTCTCCCTCGTGCGCACCCGACTGTCCACACGTGGAAGCCAAGCATTCGAACGTGTGGGAGGAACTGTGGGACTGCCGCACATCCGGTTGGGTGTGTCGGATGCGTTCGAGATTACGTTCGTACCTCGTTAATTTTCAACCCCAAACACGATTAGAAACGTGTCCGTAGATGGAAAGAAGCGTCTGATTTTTTTTTTTTTTTTTTATTAGGTTATGTTCGCGATAGGAGTATCAGGTATTCGATTGATTTTTTTGGAGGGAATTTATGATATTTTTTGAAGGAATTTTCACGCGTGGTGTTATTATTTATATGGTGGATTAATTTTGTGAAATAAAGTGACTGGCAAGTTGGAACGTTTTCTATTGGGAAATCATTGAATGTCGTAGGTAGCTAGGCTGTCGTTTAAATGTTACGCTTGTCGAAAGAAGCTTGTACAATTTTGCCGTCTAACACACGGGTGGAAGATTCTTCCGAGAGGAACGTGTCGGGGAGCTTGTTTTCGAAGAATGCGAAAGGAATGCAAAGGTGTTTCGTGCCGCCATTTAAAGGTGTCTTAAAACGAAACTCTGTATTTAAAGACGGGTCTTAAGGGAAAGGAACTCTGGCAATAATTGTATAAACTTGAAACGTAGTAAGAAACAGGCTTAATAAATTTCGGTACGGGTGTTTCGTTGCCTCTTGAAAATTGTGGTTCTTCAGGAATGCAAACGTCGATATTCTGTTCGCCAGCGCATTATTTTATGCGTAGGTTATAAACACGAGTACCGTTGAGTCCCGATGATCGCGAGTCGACACAATTCGGATGGAAAAAAAGCGATGGTGCGATTACTTGATAAAGTTGTTGGCCACTTTGCACGCATAAAATTGTTTATTATATATTCATTATGGTCTTTTACTCACTTGGATACATTTAAAGATTTACGACGGCCGATAACTCGGGTTGGTTCCCTCGATCTATCTCGATTTGAATACAACGGACGCGGGATCTAATCTTGATTCGAAATGGGACAGATTATGCTGGCGGAAAATCACTGTGCACTGGCTGGATGTTTTTACCCAACCGTAAAATATTACATCGTGAACGGTTAATTTTATTCCTGTTTATCAATCTTCCTTTTAGCATCTTGAACACGCGGTTTAATACGTTTCCAAGTTTTCCAATGAATCTTAATATAGGAATTTAATTGATTAAAATCACCGATCTCGCTCTTTGCCAATATAATATTTTATTTATTATCGTGTTTAAATATATTGGATACTTTGCAAAGCAATTTCAAGCGTTTCGATGATTCTTAATATTAGAAAAATCTCATTAATACTCGATTAGTTAAGAATACGGACGTTGATTCTAATGTTTATTAAGTTAACAATGTTTTATCTATTAATTATTTTTAATGCCTTAAATATTTGCACGCGCAATTCCAATGTAGGAAATAATTTTCAAAGTATTTCAATGAATACTTACTATACATTATTTAAAAAATAACGTTGATTCTCTAGTCTCTGTGAGTAATATTCTTTTTCAATGATTCTTGACGCGTTGTTTATATAATTGGTGCACGGTTTTTTATTTGATTTCGATTCAATTAGATCAGAAAATAATAATATCAAAAAAGTTGAAAGCAAAAATTCAATCCAATAATAATATTGAAATACATGAAAACAAACAAGTTTTCAAAATTTCAAACAATAGTATGACGTATCGAGGCGTGTTAAATTAAACATGGCAGCAGCCAAGATAATCAAACAATTAGTATCAATAGTCTCTGTGAGTAATAGTCTACTTACCAATCATCCTTGACTCACAAGTTTTTCTA
The DNA here is from genome assembly GCF_000469605.1 of Apis dorsata. Classification (NCBI taxonomy): domain Eukaryota; kingdom Metazoa; phylum Arthropoda; class Insecta; order Hymenoptera; family Apidae; genus Apis; species Apis dorsata. The sequence continues at coordinate 919,699 of NW_006263787.1, read as the reverse complement.
TGATTCTCAACAACAGAAAATACTCATCTCTCAACTATTTCAACTAAACATCAATCCAATTAACTAGAAACATTCGGTATTTCTACCTGCAAGTATCCATCGTCCCCTTAATTGCCGTTCCATATATTGACGAACACGAAACACGAACGACAGTCCACTTGGAACTGTCGCAGCCACCGATTGTTATTAAAACAAGCAATTGACACCGATTCGCCGTCGACGAAGGCCAAGAATCCATTCTTGTAAATTGTTCCGCGGCTACGTTTCATTGATGAACGACCACTCGACCCGATTCAATTCAAGTGCAAACTTACTGGAGTATAACGTCGTTTCCTCAACGACGCTCGTGTTACGTTATAGTATAAGGATTCACGGTTGTTCACGCGTGTGCGTGAACACATCTCGATGCTCTTTATGAATGGAAGAATCCGATGCGTCAGTGAACTCCTGACTCGAATTCAACTCGTTTCCCGGAACGCGCCGCGTCCCTGTGTGTATACACGGCCGAGAATTCGGATCACGCAAGTTGTGCCGCTATCACGTGTTGCCGAAAAATGCGCTCGACTCCGTGGAAAGAAGGTCGGGGCGGATAGAGGCGGGCGGCGCGTCCACGTTCACTTTCGACGTTTGTTACGTAACGTAATTTGGATATTCGATTCGTTTCGTGTCGTAACGTGGCTACGTTATTATGATTTTCGACGTGTTGCTTTCGTTTGGAGGAAGGTTTTATCCGGATATTCGAGTAAATATTTATATAAAATACGCGACGATTTTTGTCAATATAAACGTTTCACGGTGAATGTGAATTTTGTATATCTTGGTCTTTTGTTTTCGGATTTAATTAATTAAAATATTTACGAAGGTTACGATTGGAAAGTAACAGCGCGTCTCGAAAATGAAAAGAGATATTTGAGAAAATCAAAATTGGAATTGTAACGTTAATAATTAATTTCAGAATCGTGTGTGAATCGTTTCGACATAGTTTCTTTACTTGGAGATATAAATTTTCTCTAACGCGTGAACATGTTTCTTCGATGTTTCGTCATTAAAACCTTTAATGACAAGCGTGGAATAGCTTCAATTTCTTGAATCAATAACACGTTGTACTTTCCAATTTTTATTACAAAATATATTTACTGCTCACGAAACAACGAAACTAAAGAAAACGATGTTTTGCTCCTCTTCTATCTCAAACTTATCTGTAAATGTGCATTACTTTTCAACCGATCCTCGTATATTTACAAAGTTTTTGCAAACAAATATTTTGTAAAATCACGTATAAAATGTAATCGACGTCAATCATTCATATCCACACGGAATTCTCGGTATTCAAATGAAGAGAGAGAGCGGGAAAAAAAAAAAGCAAAAACGATGAAAAAATATACAACACGTTGGAAATAGAACACGAAGTAAATTACAATTTTCGTATAATAATTTTCTCTTATTTTCCGATCATTGGTAAGTCATATTAAAACGCGTAAAAATCTGATCGATATTGAAACAATCGATATTTCTGCCTTTTAAAGAATGGAAGAATCCTCTTATTCTCTGTGCTCGCGAAGAGAGAAAGAGGAAGAAAGACAGAAAAAAAAATGTCGACACGTGGAAAACAAAAACGCGAAAAATTACACGGTCGTCAGAGGGGAACGGATCGCTTTCATCGTTGGCCGCGACGAAGCCGATTACGTCGGCGCTCGACTTACAAATCCGCTCGGGTATTTCCATCTTATCAGCATTGCAAATTGAAAATGCGG
>NW_006263787.1:914538-917790 GCF_000469605.1 Apis dorsata | reverse complement strand
AAGAAAAAAATAAAAAAAAAAAAAAAAGAAAGAAAGAAAGAAAAAGAAAAAAAGGAGAGGGAGGGGGCAGAAAAAAAAGGAAAGAAAGTTTATTCGGCCCCGCGTCGAGATTAATACAACAGAGCCAGGCTTCGTTTCGTGGGTTGACTTTTTATAATCGACCATTGTTCCTTTACGGGAAGTCGTTCCGAGGCGTTACATTAATAAAGCATCAAGGAAAGGGAGCCTCGAAGGGTAAGGGTTAGTTCTCGAAAAAGCTTTTGTGTTGTTCTAGAAATAGTTTATTGTCGTAACGGTTCGAACTTGAAGGTCCATTTGAAATGTTATTGGCAACGTAATAAGACCACAGGGGAAGAAGTTTGACGAGCTTTGGCCTCTGTTGGATTACAAGTTTCTTGATTCGTTATTCCGTGTATTCGCGAGATAGATAGGATTTCAGTTTTACGTCGAAAAGTATCACGGTGTACGAATATTTGCGTTATAAAATGTGGCCGAGGAATCTTTCGAAAGTTGTAATTTCATTCTTAAAAAACCTGTTTTCATCGGCACAATTTAGCAAGAGTCACTTTTCAAAGAACAATCTTTTATCCTCTTTCGATTCTTGTTAAATTCTACCACATTCCTCCATGGATAATAAACGGACGTCGAGTTGTTTGAAATCAAATTACTCTTTCGATTCTTCTATTCCATTTCTTCAAAGAAACTTTTCATTAAACGCTTCGTTATCAAACACATATACACGCATATATGTATATATACGACGCACATTGTGTTTCAATTTTTCTTTCTTCTTCTATTTATTTCCATTAAAAATACTTTTACATTATATTATAAACAATAAATTATCAGCATAGTAAAAATATTCAGCCTATTCAGATGGATTTCGACTACGAACAATGATTTTTTCTTTAAACAAAAGGAATCCAAGCATCGACCATCCATCTTATCGATAATCACATATCTTTCACGTCAACCCCTCATAAATTCCACACCTTATTATCCCTTTATCATATACAACCTTGCAAAAAGAAAAAAAGAAACACAATTCACTTTCCCTAGTAGCGAAACGATGCAAGAATCATCGAACCATCTTTTGATGTTCACCGAATCCCATCAAAAACTTTTCTCCTCCTCGTAGGAAAAAAAGAAAACCTCGCCACGAACGCTCGATTACCCCTGTTGTATCCAAGGAATCTGTCGATTCTCGTTAAATCGCCTCCAAAAGGTATATCCACGTAATGAAAAAAAGGACGTATCGTCGCCACTCACGGCTAAAGACCAGTCATTCACGAGTTTCGAACACGGCCCACCGTTTTCCCCTCCCCGGTGTGAACGACCTCGTGTACGATCGTCGTCGAAATTAATTCGTCCCTCATCCCTCTGCTCTTTTTACTTTAGTATTCTCTTTTTCCTAACCAGCTGCAACGCGGATGTAACTGGCCCGGAGCAGATGCTCGCGGACGTGTGGTTAACTCGGAATTACATCCATTTAGCGGCGTTTCGTGGCCGGCTTTGTGCCTCGGCAATTTGTGCCTCGAAACGAGACCGCGTCGCCAATACGCCGGTTCCGGTGTTAATTCGTGTGCGACCGATGTATATCTTGCACGGGTCAACTAACTATAAAGAAGAAGTTTATGGAACGTGGGTGGCAACTGATAAGAGCTCGTTACGCGTTTCCACGAGCGCCTCTGCACGTGGAGAACCGATCTAGCTCCACTTTCGCCGTCCTCTCCTGTCTTTTCTTTCTTTTTCGATTCGTTTCGCGCGATTATAGAGAAGGGGTTGAGGATCAGAGTGGCATAAATGATAAGAAAAGATGATTTTTTTAATGTATTGCTTAAGATTATCGTACTGAGTTGTGAGAATTGCTATTTGTTTATTAAAAAGTTAAATCAAGAACTCGTTTAACTAATTAACCGATTTAATCGCATCCAATTAAAATTCTCACTCTCGATGGTAACCTTGACAATATATTAAAAAAAATTATCAAGAGAGAGATATCTTCTCAAACTTATCATTTTTACATTATCCTTTCAACTATGCATTGGAATAATTTGTTCCAGGTTAAAACAACGTGAAATTACAGCAATTATAACGTTCCATTCGATCCTCAGCCCTCCATATTTAGTTACGAATTTCTAATTAACTCGACGTTAGTTAGATAGATATCTAAAATGGACGAAATTGCATGCAAAAAAAGGGTAAAGCAATTTACTTGTTTAACAAGCCGATTCGTTTTAATGCGGTCCAGTCAATTATCACGGAATCGTTTTCCGCCACGTGAGAGCGTGAGCGACGATCCCCTGCGGTTATGACGCAAAAGGAGCAACGTAAACACTGTTTTCGTCGAGGATAAAAATTACGTCAATGACCGGCCAGCGCGATAAATTTCTTCCGAGCTTCTTACGCGACGATCTCCGCGAAGAAAAATATCGTCGTACGTCACGAAAGGGATCGGCGACGATGCATATCGCGTGATTCTCGTTCGAGAAAAAAGGGGGGGTGCGCGCATTTTTTCACGAGTCGGCCATTCGACGACACCCACTACACCCGGCATATCGAAAAGAGAAACCCTATCTTCGAAACTACCTTGTTAACAAGTTTGTTCGTGAAACAATGCACAAAGCGAAGCGATTTTGCAACAATTGCCAAAGTTTCGATCATTGTTAAGGCAAATACGATAAATCCCTGTGTATGAGAAGGTAGCCGAAGCACGTAGGCGATCACGAGGCAATGATGGCGTTATGTCATAGGTAGAGACAAGCCAGCCCCTCGTTATTATTTCCATACCGTTACGTTACGTTTCCTCGGCACGAAGCTAATCCGTGCTACCGAGCAAGGAGCAACTCTGTTTCCTGCGTCTTTGCCGCGTGCCAAATGCTGCGTTCCGCATCACGGTCGAACGGAAATCGTTTTAAATCGGTAGAGATGCGTGGCTCGATTTTTTGAAGCGCATTTTCCGAGTGGGCGGCTGCAAATTTGATCAATCCACCGCGTTTTGTGATCGTTCTGTCCGAGGAAACACGTATTGTTTAGAAAGAGATTATGAAATATTTTGATAGATTTTAATAGTAAGTAGCTCTTTAAGAGTTAAATTTAAGTAGAACGAAAGAAAGATTAATAAATCGTGTTTATCAAGTTTTTTCGATATCATGGAAAGAAAATGGCAAGAGTCTCGTTAATCTTATTCGATACTATTAAGAAATGACAAGGTCTCGAAGATCAATCTTGCTCGTATACACGTTTGAAAAA
>NW_006263787.1:888295-914376 GCF_000469605.1 Apis dorsata | reverse complement strand
TTTTTTTTTCACTATATCTATTTTCGTTCGTTTTATAAATAGGATAATATTATATATGAAGAAATAACAGATGTTCCCCGACATTTTTCGCATTCTGTGCCAAATGGCGGCCGTAAATCTTATACTCGTAGCACGTTCTACAGCGAAATTAATGTACGAGCATTTTTCAAAGGCCGGTGAGTGCATCGTTGTTGACGAAGCAACCGATTACGTTTATAGTTACGTGGAAGATGACACTTGTGGAAAATGTGGAAGAAGAGATGCATTATCTCGGCTTTCACTGTTTCGTGCCTCTTGCTGACTCTAATAAACTTGATAATAATCGCGCTAGATCTGTGCGCGCACACCGCCGCTCGCTTAAGTGGCGCCAGTTGCCAAGTTTCTGTCATCTATCGGTGTTACAAATCTTGCCAACTGCTCGTCCAAGTGTTTTCAAAGATTATTTCGGTTCCGATCGTTCATCGAATTTCGTACTTTACTCGTATTCTTCGCTTCGATTATTTTTCGTTTATTTCGATTCTACTTTGTACTACCAATCTCCCCTTTTTTAATTTTCGTAAAATTAATCATCACACAAAAGATGCATAATCGTTGCTCATTCTACCACGAAGGGTAGAATCTCTCTGGGAGGTTGTCTCGAAAGGATAAAAATTTTCGAGGAAAGGGGAGAGGAATTTGAAAAAATATTTTCACTTATCTCCTCTACCTTACCATATATCTATCTCTCTATCTCTTTGAAATACTCGCTTATCAGTTGCCTCAAGTGCAATTGCATACGACCCTTATCGCAAGCGCGCAATTACACGAGAAACTTCGATGCGCTCGATGTCGACCTTGGAAACAGTGAATTACCGCAGCATCTACGAAAGAAACCAAAGAGTTTCCCCCGCAACGAGCTAATCTCGACTTATAGCTATCGCCACGGTTGTCCTCGTTATTCGTTGTCACACACGGTTGACATTATCGATTCCTCTTTTTTTTCTCCTTTCCAATTTTTCCTCGATAACGGTCTCCTCTGCCCACCTGTTTCCCTATCGCGAGCCCACCGGTCCTCCACCAGGCTGGCACGAGCGCGTATTTCAACCATTTCAACCGTGCAATGTACGCACTAGCAACGAGATACACCCAACGTTCGGCGAAACCGTGTCTGTTGAAATATCTATCGACGTGGAACGCTTTATCGGTGGATTTGTCATGCTGGGAACGATAATGTCGTGTACCGTGTTGTTGGGGAACTGGCGTTAGAAAATTCCACTTATTTTGGTCACTTGGAGAGGGAAATGTTCGTTTCTGCGTTTCGGTTGTTTTTTCGAGAGGAATGAAAAGAATAATTAAGACGACAAATTTGGATTTCAATTTAGAGATTTTTGAAAAATCGTGACGCGTGAAAATATATACAAAGTATATATATATATATATTTGTAAAAATTAAATTGTTAAATATTTTTTGAGGGAATCATCTTTGCTCGAGAAAGGAATCGGAAATTAGTAAATGAATTACTTTTCGAAATATTTAATCAATAATTTTTCCTGAACATTTATTAAGATTACCGATATTATTATAAAATTAATGTTAGTATCGTTCTATTCGATATAATTGGAAGAATAAGAAGTTGTACACACAAATTACAAATCTACTTTTCGCCACATTCGTTACGTATTTCCCTCGTTAGGATTATTTAATAGCAATTGGCGGTTTCACATGAACACCTCGTTTCTCAGATACGCCAAGAAATGCCTATTAGATAGCGTGCACTAATCCTTACTACACGTTTTTCATACACACAGCTGCGTGCCAACCTTTATTACGGCATTAGAAAGTTATGCATACGCTCGCCATTACTTTTCTTGCTCTCTTATCACCGAGAGAATTACATTCTCGGAAACGATATTATACGCGAGTTATTCAACGCGTTCCCCGGGTTGCGCGGGAAAATCAACAGCTCGAATAAGAATCTCGAAAATTACGATTATCCGCGAGTGATATCGAATGCCAAGGTTGCACCGGTTTATTCCATCGCTCGTGAGTAATCGCCCGAATAATTTTCGATCCAATTACTATAACCGTTATCGATAAACTTCGAAAGAATTTAATTTCTCGAATGATAAATTTATTACGGCTTGGAAGAATATAATTATTATATTTAATCCCGTTGGAGGGGAAATATAATTTATACGTACGGCACGGTAATTTATACCATTCGTTGATGAGCTCGAATGTTCGTGAAAAAATTTTATAGAGTCTTGGGATATTCAACATCTCGTTTCGATTTTATGAATCGAAGCTGAAATTCGGTTTACAGCCAATTACGAGAATCTTTGTACATTATGCTTATGTATTTCAAATAAAATTTCATTGTAAATTGGTAATTTCATTCGATATTGGTACAATGGAATCTCTACGTTCATCTATTTCAACGAAGAAAATATTCCTCAAATTCAAAAATTCTTTACTCACAATTCCTCGATAAAAGTAAATTTCTGTTTTTTCTTTTAAATTTTTATTAATCTCTTGAAAAATTTGATACTTTTCTATCAAATTATATATCATTTATTTTAATTTAAGGAACGAAGTGTGCCAAGACTATTATGATTAATTGCACGGAGAGAGAAGTATGAAATTTGTTTTTCTGATAAATTATATCGCTTTCAAAGTTGCATTACATACATCATTGGCGTCCGTTAATTCTCGTCAAAGGAACTATCACCACGAGGAGAAAATGCCCGTTTCGCTTTCACGATAATTGGATTAGTTGCGAAATAATAGGAATTATAAAAGCGTGACAGATCAAGGCAAACTCTGTATCACGGGTACAATTCGCGTTTGTTTGATAGAAATCTTCTAAGCATCGATTGTCAGATTTCAATTCAAACTTCGATTCCATTGTTCACTCCCTTCGAGGCTACAGATAATAAAATAAATAAAACCAAACGGTTTGTTTGCATTTCCTGTTTTACGTATCGCTGATAACCCTGCAAAATTTACTTCCACTCGCACGATAAGAAGCGATTGTCAATAATTTCCGTTGGAAATAGAACATTCCCGGTACTTTTTAATCTTTTTTTCCTAAATTCTTCGGAATTTCTGAAATTACTCAAAAGTTAAACTGATTAAAACAACGTGTATATTCAGTTTTATTCATTTAGAAAACGAATAATCGAAATTTAAGTCGATCTTTGTACTTGGATAATTCTGCCCGAAGAGAAAACATTTCTAATATTTTTAATTTTGTCTTCCAAATTTTTTGAATTCTTTTAATTACCTTGATTCTGCTATTCACAAAATAATCATCTAGTATAAAGTAATTTATAAAATCGAAACCGATATTATATCGATATCCTAGAAGAAGACTATTTACAAAAATTCGTTTTCCATAGAATTAGCGATTACGAAGAACGGAGCGGAGCACGAGAATGATCTATCCTTGGCCTACACACGATTCGTTTTATTTTTTCTAATGGGGGCCGAAGATTTATTGGCCGACGCATAGATTTTCCTCCCAGATAATGTCGGTCGGTTCAAGGATCAGACACGAAATAATCGCGGGCAACAGGGGTACGGTGAAGTTCGATCCGCCTGGATTTCTCGACTCGGACGATTTTTCGATGCATTCACTACCTTTCCACCGTTTATCGTGCCTCCCATCTAATTATTTTCCACTTCGTGCGAGCGGGGCCGACTCGTGTGCTCTATCTACCGTGACGCCGAGAGAGAAACGTGTCGAACATGAGCTCGAGACGTCGCCTTATCGAAGCCTGCCTGTTGTAAAGTGTATGCGAGTCTCTTTGTCGACGAGCGACGAGTTTCTCGAAAACTTTAATGTAACGATCGCGGCTTGGATAGCGACGATTCGAAACTACAAATTATTCGAGGCACGCGATGAACGGCGCGACGGATTTTTCGCCTGGGACGAAAGAAAGTGTCTATCCCCTGGTTGCGTCGTTGAAGAGGGGAATTAAGAGGCTGTTTTCGTATCTCGGCGTCGATAATGATCGGTTCGATCGTTTCCCTTTATGCTCGGGAACGTTGCGAAGTCGTGCGATCGATCGGCGTTCATTTAATATGATTTTAATCGGTGACGAAGTTTGTTTAGTTTGTTCGTTTTCTTTCTCAAAATATCACACCGATCTTGACGATTAATCGTTATAGACGTGACTGAAATGGAAGCGCAATGACACATCGAAACGTGTAAAATCGTCATATCTGTTTAAGTTTCATCCTTCGTTCAGATACTTGGCTTCAATAAAATTTTCTCACCGTTTAACGTTCAATTAGGGTTAAAAAATATGTAGGTGTATCGCGATCGCGTGTTCTTCGAATCAAGCGTGTCAAAATATTGATACTATATTGGTTAAAATACGACGAGATTTATTCGTTTGGTCGTTGATAGCAACGCGAGCGTTACTTGATTATCCTCTAGTGGACAATTTAACTAATACGCTTAAATTGACGTAAGCTGGTATCTGGGTCGTGGTGGTTTAGAGGGGAACAACGTGTTACAAGATTAATTTATTACCGTGGCAGAATTACCTCTTCTTTTGTCATTCAATTTCGCGCAACATTTAGACGAAAGAAAAATTTTTCCTGTTCGCAAAGCGTCGAGTTGCGAACGTTTTCCGATTCGAAATGTCATCGCGTTGTAAACACGCGAAACTGGAAATGAAGATGCTCAACCAGGTGGACACTTAAGGAGAAAGTGGTATATAAGATGCTTCTGGTTGTTGGCATGGTTCGTTTGCTCGCTTAATCGAAGATATATTAATCGTTTGAACGAGTTGCGAATGGAGATAAGGTGAAAGAAGGAGTTTCTTTCTTCGTTCTCGAGTTGAATTTAATCGCGTTGAGATAGAGGGAATGGATTGGAGGTGGCGCAATTATCGAATCTTCTCGTGATCAGGATATAAGGATCGAAGAAAGTTATCGTTTGTATTTTGAGCCATTCGCCTCATGCTTTTTCTCAAAAGGTACTAATATCCTAGATGGCGCAGCGTTGTTATCCTCGCGTTCATTCCTTTCCAAGTTTCGATAAGCGACAAATATATATTGTAAATGTATCGATACGTCTTTTTTTTAATTTTGTGATGCTATAAATTAGACTTACGATTAGAAAGTTAAGAAATCACGCGAACATACCCTAATAAGAGAAATCCTTGGGTCGATTCCCGTGACGAGTGGCGGTTTCGGCTCGAAAATTATGCGCCTTTCTGTTGGTAATGATAGACAGGAAATATTCATTCGTGAAGGATTATTAAGTATAAGATAGGAAGTGAAGATAGGGAGAGAGAACCATCAAGTTGGAATTGCTGAAAACTAAACATTAACCATTTCTTCCTGTAATTTATTTTTATTATTTCAATATTTGTTCATCTATTTAAATTCTGCACATTCTTGTTACTTTATTGCTTCGCTATAATAATAAATAATGTAGTTTCTACGCTGCAAGTGGGATTAAAAGATGCGAAAAGCATGGAGGAATGATAATGTTTGCATTGTGTTCCCTATATTTATCCACTTTTACGCACTTGTGCCACAGATATATTCGCGCCTTTACCTCGTCGCGCTATAAATTCGTTCTGGAATTAGAAAGCTGTAAGTTAAGAATATACATAGAAGTGTGCCCTATCGAAATTTTATCGATTCGTCTGGCAAATAGAAGAATTGGCCGAAGAAGGCAAGAATCTCAAATAATTGTACGCCATCCAATCCCGTAGATTTTCACCTAGGCATTCTTCCAATTGGGTGAAAAAATCGAGTCGATAGAAGAGGCGTTCTAACTAATTGATTAATCGTGAAAATCGGAGAAACACGAAACGAGCGAATCAGTCCTTTTTTTAATTTTATTTCGTTTTAATTTAGAATCGTTACCTTGGAGCTTTCACGACCAGTTTTCCCGGTCGAGTGAAGTTTCATGGAACTTCTTCTCCGCGTAGTAAGCGCTACATCATCGAAATAAATCCACCCACTTATCCGACGACCGAGCAAAATATGAGCCTCCGCGCGTACTACACGTCTCGAACTCGGCAGCGCGCACAAACAGCGCCACACAGGAAAGTCCTGTGTGGAAGGCACGTGGCCAGACGCGGAGACCTTGGTTGAAGGGTTACAGGCTGGCATTTCTCATTAAAAGCAACTGTGCTCGAGCGGGGAATGTCTCCGGGCATCCTCGTAACTTCTCGTTCGTAACTTTCCTTCCTTGTTCCGCGATAAATAACAGCTCGCGCCTCCGCCGGCCCATGCCGAACCAAGTAACGACAAAAAAAGAGAGAGAAATGCATGACGAATCGGGTGAAGTCTCGCGACTAATAAAAGGAGAAGAAAATCCATGCCGAATTAAGTGAATTCTTAACTATGACGATAAAACGAGAGGAAAATCCGCGTCGAATTGGATGAAATCTTCGGCACACAAATCAACGATAGAAAGGGGAGGGAAAACCTTTGCCCAATCGGATAAATTCTCCGACAATGGAAGAGAAAGAAGGAAGGTTTGCGCGAATTTTGAATGAATTTCATTTTCTCGATCGAAAAACAAGCTCTAAAATCAGATTAACTCTCTGTAGGACAGAAAGAGACAGGGAAATCGAGTTTTTCGATAGAAAAAGAGGGAAGAAACTCCGAATCGAAGGTATTAAAAGACAGAGGGAACTCTATAGATTCTTGGATTCTCGACTAACGAGAGAAAGAAGAGTGAGAGGGGAGGGCCAAATCTGAATGAATTTTCTCCACGTGGTAAAAATAGAGATTTTTGAAGCGACGGAAGGAGGAGGAAGAAGCCATCGAGGAAGGGTAGTAAGAATGCGGTATCGCTCTATCAACGTTCCCTCTTCGGGGTAAAGGCGATGTGATCGGATTATGGCTCGCGGACACGCTTTACGCCCGGCGAGAATTTATGCGGCGCGCTCCGCTCGCGAATAATTATGCGGGTCACTCTCGAGGGGATTATGTAAGCCGAGAGGCGTTCGTTTCGTTTTATATCCCGGCCAGGGCTGCTCTCTCTTTCTCCTACCCTCGAGTTTCCTCCCTGCGTAGCCACCACGGACTTCCTCCATCTTTCTAATCGCATTGTTTATCGTTTCGAGACACGTCTGGTGGTCGCGCTTGGCGGATTCCAACAGGGAGGGATATCAATGAACGAGGCTGGGCTACCCATTTGTGGGTTTTTCGTGTAGGAGTTCATGCTCCGCTGATCTGTGCATGCCCGCGGCGAATCGCCCGCTTCCTTTTTGCTCCCGTCTTTCTCGCCGCAGAAACTCTTTCGCTCGAGAACGCAAGCTTCCCAATTATACGAGTGGCGAGATATTTTTTTCACGGTTTAACCTTCGAATTTGGCGAACAAGTGAAATTTCATCTTACAAGCGAATTTCTTTCTCGTGTGGATTCGATTGGATAAATTGGGATCAGTTAGGAGTAGTTGGTTTTCTTCGATATTTATTTGATAGATTGATCGTATTGGTATATTGAAGGTAAATGAAGGTATGCTTAAAATTGGAATTAATTGATACGAAGTTGAATTAATTATAGTTGGAGTGTATAAAAATGATATTGTTCTTTTGGATTAATAAGAGGGAGGATAAGAAGTAATTTGTAGGAGAATTTTAATTATTATTTCGTCTTTATAATGCCAGAAATCTATTAACACCATCTTTGTCAAAAAAATTCAAAAAACGATTGACGTTTAAGTCCTATTATATTTCATAATCAAGAACGAGCATGTTGACAAAGCATAAAAATTTATTTTCGTTAAATCAATATGATAAAAGTCGACGTAGAATTTTTCCCTTACCTTTATCATACTCGTTAGAAAGTTCTTGGATACGGTTTTTCCGATAAACGAGCCTCGTTTTCGATATCTTTACGCGCGGCGACGAAGAGGCGAGAAGAACGCGGGTATTTCGAATTCCTCGGTTGTCAAAAGGATAGTTCGAAGGATACGCCTATAAATCTTTGACACTTTCGCGGGGAGAAATCTTGAAAATAAGCCCTGGACTCACAGGCCTCTCTCCTCCGGCTCGTTTTGTTTTGAGGCAACGTTTGTTGAGTCACTAGTACGTTATGCGGCGATAAAGTGTCGCAATACATCAACCTGCAACAAGTTATCGCCGAACAGGCAGTATTTCTGCCGACGATAATTACTCCTGAACCGGGCATCGTTATTGCTGGGATAGCAATTAGTTCCACATACATGAGCGATTTCTAATTGGGAGTCCATTAAACACGATGCTTGATTATTATTAATTTTTTCTTTCTTTTCTTTTTTTTTAGTCTCTCTTAGCCGATCTTGTTTGTTGTCGTTCTCGTTTAATCAAAACCGCGACACCCGAGGGATAACCGCGCTTCGAGAATTTCCAAGATGCGAGAATTAATCGTTGTGTTTTCAACGTCTTTTTTTAGAAGAAAGATTGAAAGTTAATTTGTTCGCAAGTGGATTTTGACGTCTCAAGGAAATATGACGGATAGAGTAATCTATCCGTTTTACTGACGCGTCGTAAACTTTGTTACAAATTTTCCTTCTTTTCTTCTTTAATAATCCGTAATTAAACGCAAATAATTTGAATATTTCTTTTCGTGTTTATAGATCTAATCTCGAGATGATTGTTCACCGATGTTATTGATATTACAAGTACTCGTCTTTTAAAAAAAAGATAGTTATTCATGAAATCCAATACTTTGTAAAAAAGAAGGAAGAGAGAAAGAGATTTATCACAATTTGTTTCATCCGTACTTACTCCACTTCTCGAGACACTAACCCATTTTTGAAACAACGAATCCCATTCATGCGATCACTCTGATTACGAGGAAGCTTTAGAGCCCATTCCATAAATAGAACACCGCTTGTCAATAGGCTAAAGAGCTTTCCACCAGCTCGATTAACTATGTTCTTGTTTCCTCCTCTATCTACCATGTCGCGACCGATCAAGAATCGGCCGTGTTCGATCCAATCTCCAGTTTATCGGGATATAGAGTTAACGGTAATCGTTAATTATGAATCTGTCGCTGATCATCGTCGACATAATTCCTACGATAAGCTCCGATACATTTTTGGAAAATCGTATTGCAACCATTGCGTGTTCTCATTTCGATCTTTACATCTTTGTTTAAATTATAAAACTCCAGAAATACGACAAAATTAATAATAAAATTAATAACAAGCTAGCTACGATTTCGATTGCTGCGCGATCAACTCGAAATCAAATTCGGCGATGTGAAAAATATATTTCCTCGAACGTAAAGGATTCCAGCATCATCTTCGAACAAAGTTCGATTCAAGAAAAACGGTTTAAATTTCTTAGAAACTATACGTTATATCGTCCTCGAGTTGTTTGTTCAATCGCGAAACGAGCTTAAAACAATTATCAAGGTTGACAGCCGGTTACCGAGAGACAAATATCGTACACGGATGTACAACACCGGGGAATCTTGATTATAATATCAACCGATTGATTTATACCGTTTACGAGTGCGCTCGCGCGCTCAGCGCAGAGAGATTTTTTACCCAATCGCGAACATGCCTGCAGATTCCGCGTTATCGCGCTTATAAATCACTCGATTCCGTCCTAGCGCCGCTTCCTAGAACCCGATCCGGCGAGCCTTCGCGTTTTCCATCTGTATCGAAAAAGATTTTTCACGGGAGACTCTCTTACTCGCTCGCTCGAGCAAGGTGCGAGACGCTGCCCACTCCTCTGTCCACGATATTTATCGACTACTCTAATGGATATATATTTATCTCGCTGGAGATGGAGAGAGAGAGAGAGAGAGAAAAAAAAATGAAACGTCGATTACAAATTCTAGGGATATTTATAAATAATGCAGACGCCGCCTCGCGCGCGCGCGCGCGCGAGCTTATCTTGTTTACGAGCTCTCTTAATTGCACCAATATTTAACGTGGATGGACAGTTTTAATGCCATCCTAAGCCGCTTTCTAGGATCCGCTTTGACTCACGTCCAGCTATCATATTTTGTTACCTTTAAAACCTGTCCACCGATGAGACAGCCGCCCGTTAGAAGAATGGATGATACTGTTTTTGCGTTTGAAATGGGGCTATTGATGAAGAAGTATCACGGTTTTGCACTATTTGCGTTGGAAAATTTAATAAAATTTGGCCAAATATCAATTGAATATGAGTACGCAAGAGAAACATGCGAAGAATTCTTCTTTATCTTCTATTTCTTGGAGAAGTTTATGACGTAAGCGTCATAGAATAAGAAATCAGTGTGACGCATATCGAATGATTATAAAATTTAGAAAATTTTAATTTTTTCGTATCATTAGCTCCTCAAAAATTCTTCTTGCACGAAAGAAGAAAGAAAAGAGAGAAACAAATATTCATCTATTCTTGCAATAAGTTATATTCAATACGACTTAATACTCGTTTCATTAAATAACATCGAGCAATAAGACTTTGAAATCAAGATATCAAAATCACGAGAGAACACCCATCATCGCGATATTCTAAACAACCGCAATGAATTAACTTCGTAAACAAAGTTGCAAAACGGAAGATCACGATACTCACAACATTTCCTATTTTCCAAGTCGATAATCGTTAATCGAGCAAGAACGAGAGAGAGAGAAGAAAAATTCCCAATCCAATACCGAGAGAAACTTCCTGCTCGCCATACTTCATCCCCTCCCAACTTCATATACATCCTATACACTCGACCGGCAGTATACTCACCGAACCAGTGCAAGATAATACATAAGGGGATAATCCTTAACCACCGTTGCGGCTTTCTATTCATAAGTGATTTTTCCATCCATGGCGGGACCGGGGGCGGCGTGCAGTGAGAAGTACCGATACTTATCGATAATTCTAATGGGCCTGCCCACCCCGTGATTACCGAGGGGGTCGACGATGAGTTATGGCCGGGGGCCGTGCATCGTCCAAGCATCGCGCTTCTTCCACCACGTCTTTCGTAACACGGTAACGCGCGAATCGTGCCGCAAATTGACCGATTGGAACTCGGCTAGCAGGTATAACGGCTACTCGGCGTGGATCGATCGAGGATCGGGATCGAGGATCGCGTCCTCCTCCCACACGTATGCACACACCAGGGGCGCATACCGGAGTTGCAGCCGCGCGATCGAGCCTGAAATCGTTTTCTGCACGTGCTACGTACATGTCCGTGAACGAGTGTTCCACCCGAGAACTGAATTACCTGCCCCGTGAGCGAGGATAAGGGCCCGTTTTGCGTACGCGACCGTGACGTTTCCGCGTCTCTCAGATATTCCTATCGCCTTTGAAGATTTCTTGTCTGTGGTAAGATTGTTGCGCAAATAGAAAAAATTTCCTTCCAAATTTATGAATTCCTCGCGAGTTGTACGTATATGATCGTTGTATTTGAAGTATTACGAAGATTAGAATGCTCGTAACTGTATTATTCATTTATATTTGTAAAAATTAACTTCATTTATATTAACCCAACGTGTAGTTCAATTTTCGAATTATAATTCGTTAGCCTGGTATCATTTATGACAGATGTAGTTCAGATAACAAGTAGTTCATTTAATTGACGAAATTTTCGATAAACGAACATGTAGAGATTGACAATCGATAAAGATTAAATTTTAGATTTAAATTATTATTCGAATCAAAAATGAATTTTAGAATGGATACGCGTTCCATAATCTCGCATCTTTCGTGAATTTACGAAATTTAAGATAATCGAACACGCGTTCGATTTCCACGAATTATTCAGTTTCTTTTGTCAAATACGTTCACGAACGCGTCAAACTATAATCCCCGGCTTCTTACACGTAACACGCAGAAAATGCCGACAGTTGGAAGGCCGAAAGGACCGGGCAGTAAATCAGCATGTAAGGGGGCATTGCGCAAGAACACCTTGCTTCTCAACGACATAATTTCATCACGATTTACTACGTGTTGCCTTGTAACAGGCCGCGTTAGAACCGTTCGAACGACTGTGGCCAGTTTAGAGTTTCGTGGTAAAAGATCGCTCTCTCTCTCTTACTGGGACCCTATAATCGGATCAAACCACGGGGATGCATAGAATATCCGACAACGGGAACTCGTTCCGTGTTCCCGGGGATTAGGAGCGATGTACGCTCGGCTTATCGCGTGTACTCGCCGTGTTTATGGGGAATCGGCGACTCGAAATTTCGAAGAGTAAGTCTCGAACGAGCTAACGATCGGTTTCGATCGGGAAAGTGAATAGAAGCGGGGCAATGCACGCTTAAATCTTCTTGCTTCGTGGGCAAGCATTATTTTTCACACTTTTCGTGATCCAACTTGGATCCGTGTTTATGATTCTTTTTTTTTTTAGGAGTTTTAAGTTTGGAGGAATAATTGTATGGAAGAAAAAATAAAAATTCTTCAAGTGGGATTTGGATTTGAATTAAATTTTGGGGATGTAAATGAGTGCAATCATCCATAATTGTTCATAAAAATTTATCATTGGAAATTTCAGTTGATAAATTAGCTTTTGAATCATCCAATTTATAATTACATTAGTTATTCGTGGAGTTACAATCAAGAAAAATATTCACTTTACACGAATTCCTTTTAATGCGTTATCAAACAAGAATAAAAGATTATTTTTTTATTTAGTTTTTCACAAAATCAATCTTTACAACTCTTTATATGAAAAAATAGTAGAAATTTAAGAGTTGATTTCACAGACGTAAGAAGATTACATACAATAATTTTCATTAAAACCAGATTTTTTAAATATTAAAGATAAGTTTTATGGTGGATGATTGTTTTAGAAAAGTTAAGATAAAAATTAAGTAAAAGTGGAATTGAAGAAGAATAAAAGCAATTTCAGAAACTAATGTGAATAATTCTCCGATTATTCGGACAAAAGTGGATCATGGACATTGGATTTTCACGGATTGGATTATCCGTAATGCGTTCATCGAAGGATACAAGATGAAAATGGTTCGGATATATATATATTGGAAATAGAGGCGCTCTTGGCGACGAACTAGAACGATCGACAATCTCGATTGGCACGGTAACGCTGCACCGTTATGCTATAAATAATTGGTCACGATCGTGGTATCACCAAATCCGCTCGTCCAGACCCTTCTGTTCACGGTTATGATGGCTCTGTGGGCGGAATCGTTATTTAATTAGAACGATGGTTGGAGTAAAGATAAAATAACAATATAATTTAAGCAATCATCGAGTTCAAAAAATTTGAAATCGTTATCGTTGGACAGTTCTAATGTTGATGATATTGTGATATGAATTTATATATTTAAGATAGATTGTTTAGAAACTATATCTATATGATTCTCTTTGCGCTATTACATCCATTGATTTATCCGATAAATACCAAGATAACATTCGATCAATTTATTTATCGAATGATCTGTTTATCCACAATTTATCTGAATCTTAATTAATCACTTTTTCTGCCAGCTGTGAAATCGATCATTTATCGAGAGACTCTATAAAAGTATCAGCAAGAAGAACAAATTAATTACCACAAATATCCGTGCCATATATTTTTCTCTCAATGAAATAGATCCATAAAACGTCTCTCGAATTATCATCTCACACCCCAAACAAATAATCCGCAACCAAATCGTAGCAACAAATTCGACGATCTCTCCAACCCTCATCAAGATGAGTGCCAGATGATAGAAACGGACAAATCGAAGCGATTCCCAAATCATAATCCATAACTCGAAAACAAATTCGTCGATCCACCCCCGTCCAAGATAATCCAGATCGAGTATCTCCGATCGAACTGCCGGCCACAATAATTCCTGGATCATTAAGCAGGGACATTGTACATAAATCGTTCTCATTAGAAGCCGAATCAGATATCGTGGTCTTCGATCATCGTGCTCGCTATCGGCCCGCGTCCATCGAGGGATCCTCGGCGGCCGGGGAGAAAGAAGCAAGAGTGAGAGAGAGGGGCTGTACGAGTAAATTTCCCTCTCATTAAAATCCTTTAATTGCCGGTCAAAGTGGGCACTAATCGGTCCCTATCTTCCTTGTGCGCCGCCCTGAAGGAAAGAAGGCCGCCTCGAGCTCGGCGCTCGGCTATTGAAGACGTATTGGAGAAGGATTGGGGAGGGAACGGGGAGGAAAAAAGGAGGAGCACGACCAAAACAATCGGCACGGCGCTAATAGGCGTAATTACCTGGGTGTACAGATCGAGCCTGCCTATCCATCTATTCGTCCGCACGAATGCGAAGCACGCCTTTTGCGGATCCTATCCGCGATCCAATGGCACGTAGAATAGCTTCTCAAAAGAGTCGAGGCTTGGTTTTGTCCTCTATGTCTAGAGATTTCTTTTTGCGAAAAATTACGTTTCGATAGGAGGTAAATAATTGTTTCGAATCGTGTTATTTCGTTGCAGACGATGAAATGTTTGCGAGAAGATTCGTTTTTCGATCTGAAAATGTAAAGTGTTCGGGTCGGATTTTGAACCTTGCGTTTATTTCATGGAAAAGATGGAATGTTTACTCTGTACAGTTACTGAGAATTTTGGCCAAGGAAAAAATAGGAAAGCCCCAACGTTAAAGCGATCGACAAGTTTAAGAGCATTATCGTGAACCTGTTTACAACGAAGCAAAAGCTATTTCTAACAAGGGGACGAGAAGATAATTGCATAATTGGTCAGCACTAAAACAAATAAGTTTCTGCATAATGAGTCCATGGCCATGAAATGTAATTACACGTACCTGGTAATCGATAGCGCACGACGCGACACGATCCACGTTTTATACTTTGTTCCTCGTCCACATGATTTTCTTTACTACTTTCTACGAAAAAAGTTAATTATCGTTTAATAATTACGGTATATTTGGCCATCGTACAATAAAACTTGTTACGAAGACAGTTAACTTTGAGAAAAATGTTTGCAGATAATTCTTTCGGGAAGATATTTGAAAAGAATTGTATGAGAAATCTACCTCGTCAACCTCTTTTTTTTTTATCATCGCGTTACTTGCTACGATTCTTGACGCCCCAGTGTGAAAAGAAACAGATCCTCCAGGTCAATAGGGGCCTCCGATATCTCTCTCGTACAATTAAACTCCCATCCTATGCAATTTACGAAATTATGCAATGAATTCCTTCAATTGATTTTTCACATTCATTCATCCAACTCATCCACGAGTAATACCATAAAATTTCTCTACTTAAATCGCGCGAAACGCAAAATTGGACGTACAATGAATACTTTCTTAACTCGTTTAAAATTTTTCTCAAACCTCCCTCCGCGATATCGGTGCGCAATTATCAAATTGCCAAAGTCATTGAAACGATTATTGGCAAGCTTGTAAATATCCTCGACAGACAATGACCGGAAGGATCGGCATTTCTTTTCCCGATGTCGACGCGAATAAATCGCCAAATAACCCTAATAAACCCGTCCACTTTATTATCGGCCGTCCGTTCCTTATTCCACCGGCGTGTCGTTCGCCTCATTGTCCAGAGTGAAACCGCGCATTTATCGTCTTAGGAATCCTTGGCGCGAGTTTTACGAGGCGCGGATATATCGCAAGAGCGGAGCTCGGTACGAGCGATCGAGCAGTCAGATCCCGAATTCGCACGCTAGAATTTTTATGGAACGTCGAGAGAGCTGGCTCGATACATTTGCATCGTGTACCCAGCGCCCGCTCCTTTAAATAGAACGCTCTCGAACGAAGCCTTCTCTATAAATCTGCCCCGATAAGAACTTTCGTCATTGAAACGTCGATCCGTTTTTCTGCCTCGAGGCGTGAACGAGAATTTAAAACAGGATCGACACCCTCGATGATCTCACCACCGTTTTTCCCACGGTGCGAGATTCGGCGTGCGCACGGTGGCACGGAGGATCGTTGCACGCGAGTTTCGTTTTCCAATTTTCACGCGAGCCGTGAATTAGAAGGAATGGAAAGTTCACAGTTAACCGCGGAGTTTAACGCTCTGATGGTGGTGGTGATTGTTGCCTCTCCTGGGAACGATTTCGTTGCTGGCTGGATTTGTTACGAGAACTTGTATACTTTAAACGGGTATGGTATACGGAGTCTACGAAAGAATTTATATGAAAGGTGTTGCGAATTTTTAAACCACGATGGATAATATGCAATTTTTTAAATTTTCAATATTATTATCATCATTATTTTTTAATATAACCCGTTGCAAATTGTATATAAAATATTCAAACAAATTTTCTATTAGAAAATAAATTATACATGATCCATTACGATCTATATATACACATAGAATTTTTATTAAAATAAGAATATTCAAAATAGAATATTTTTTTAAATAATATACGTGACTGACAATAGTTCTTTCGGTAAAAAGAAATTAAAAAGCTAGTTAGAAGAAACCCAAAATGAAAAACTATATTTTTTTATACAATTTCACGCCAACACCTTTTATATACTTCAATGCAGGAATATTTTTAGGATCGATTGTTCGCATCTACTCTAAACCAGGCATCGACAAATTGGGCGATCCTGTCAATCTATCAAACGAACTTCTTGCTCCGTTATATAAGGTTGGATACGCGCCAGGCGTATATAAATCATCTGGTTCATCTAGTTCGTAATAAAGATCACCATCTATCCAGATAATAACTCATTCAGGGCTCGTAAACAAGAATTATTCCCCGGGTATATACTGTCATAAACATTAGCCCGGGTTTATATCACTTGTTTACTCCCTTTTCATTTCATTTCGAAACGACTTCCTCGACCGTTCCATTTGGAGCGAGCGCAAATAATTCATCATGCTCCTTCCCGCGTCACACGATGCACAATTAATCCAAACGTTATCAAAACTACACCGCACGGTATCACTCGCATAAATCAGTTTGCATCTCGAAATGATTATTCCGTGTGTTCGCCGCGCATGGCGAATAATCGTTCGGCTCGTACGTGCACGTACGTACGAGGGACGGTGTCATAAGCACAGTCGTGTCCTTCTCCAACATCCGCTAGATCGTGTAAACGTGTTCATAGAGAGACACGCGCAAAGACTCGGGGACATATCGGGGCGCGTGTACGCACGCGTGATACACGTATGCAAGAGACGTTGTCGGATGCTCGTAAACCGGGACTTTATTGCGTTTTGCGTGCAGTATTTAAGCCTGAATTTATACGTTGTCAGGACTCATTTATACCGGGCGTCGTGGCCGGGCGTAACGGCTGCGACTCGTCATTGTTGTACCGGTAAATACTTAGTTGGTAATTAGTTGCGCGGTCATTGTCTAAATTCTGTGGATGATTCGAGAGATCGTGGTAGGCGAATAGATCTACGAATCTTCGTGTCGTGGTGGAGCTGTTGATGATCGTGGTGATGTATTTTTATTGTCGATAGGTCTTTGTAATACGTTTAATTATTAAAATATACTGAATAGTTAGAGTTAGATATGGATCTAGCTTCTGTAATATCTCTTATTAAGACATCTCTTATATAGACATCGAGTCTCCAAAGTATCTTTTCGTTGTTGTATGAAGATAACGGGGAAAAGATTATATTTTGAAGGAATTAAATTTACATCTCAATAGATCTTCTCGTAATGTGAGTATTAAAATAAGTCTCGCATTTACAAATAAGTGAGTAAATTAGATTTTTCTTTTTTCTTTGCTTCTGTTTTGAGTATTTTCTTTCCAGATTTGCAATCAGTCATTCAACAGTGACCTGAATTTTTGAATTTCATGAATGAGCTATTGATTCTTGGCAGACCTTGTAACCATTCTCCGTGTATCCTTTCGATCCTACTAGGTCGAACACTAGTTAATGGCTAACGACGTCCGTGCATTGTCAGCCGGATGGAAGTCTATCCCGATTGCGGATTTTCAGTGAAAGGTAAATAACGGTTGCGTAGAATTCGTCGAAGTATCGATCGAATCTCTCCAGGTTGGTGGTCTTTCGATGACTCTTTCGATGGAAAGGTGATCGTGTATGCTTTCTAGTCGATGAAAGCGATTAAATCGGTATATTAGTCGAACGAATACTATCCACGTGTAAAATAATAAAGTTCTAATTAGAAGGACGGACAAGTTAAACGACTTTTCAGAAGATAAAATTCTATGGACTTGATGAGATAAACTCATACCCTAATATAAATGTCTTGGTACACGTATAGACATTTTATAGACATATATATCGTGCTATAAAATTCTAAATTACCGGATATTTTTAAATAGGATTTATTTTAAGATTGTTAAAGAGATTTATCTTAAAGAGGAAACGATTAAATGTAATAGGATGAGAGACCGAGACTTTGCGTATATCTTTCTGAAAATTAATAAAAATTAATTTCCATTTCAAAAACGACAAATTCATTAATGTCACGAGTAATATGTAACAAAGGCATTCTCAATTTAAGTTTGATAATAACAAATTTCTTCGTCTCTGAAATTCCACAACTTTATTAATACATTCGTAGAATATCTTCTAGATTCTGAGATCATAAATTGGTATACAAAAATATCAATTTAAACAATAATAGAGATAGAGCTCTAATTCCATTTACATCTCTATTTCAATTGATCTACATTATTACTTTTTGGCTTCTAGAATCTTAAACCTTCCAAAAATATTCCACGAATATATTGTTAACACCCTGTACATTGGACTCATAAAAGAAGGGCCCATAACAAACGAGCCGCTCATAAAGGTGTCGGCAATTCCGACCATGTCCATGCCCTGCAGGCAGCCTCGTCCCGGTTATCCGCGAAACAGTCGAACGGGACACGTTTCATCCCGGGATCCGTGCTCCTGTTCCTCCATTATTCTATATATTCTCGTTGCCACACGCTCGACCATCCATCCGTCCGATTAACATACGCGATACACGCGTTTAGCGACGTGTTCGCGTGCACGTTGGCCAGGCTTCGATACGAAATTGGGTCGTTGGTTGGGCGAGAGACGAGAGAAACACGAGTTTCGACCGGGAAGTAACGAGATCGTGGAAAAAGAAGAAGAGATTCGTGGCGGGCAGCCGATTCAGATAGCTCGAGATTTATGGGGGCTGTTTTCGAGCAGTCCTTCGAGAGAAGGAGCTCGAGATCGGGTTGAAATTGGGGCAGAATCGTCGTCCTCCTGGACGATGTGAAAAGCGAGGAGAGGATCTGGAAAGTGGAATAAGGAATGGTTATTCGGTCAGATAAAAGGGGTTTGAGAGGTGGTTTGATTTAAAGAGAAGAGAAACGGTGATAAGGGGTAATTAAGCGAGAGACGAGATATTTTGGTCGAGATTTTGGATAGAGATATTATAGTGGACGAAGGAAACTAGCTGGACGGAATGATCGATGATGAACGAATGGAACTTGGTGGATTGACGGAGAATTTTGGTAGCGATGGGTTCGAGTATCGTAAAACTTGTCTTTGGAATTGTATTGGAATATTTTATTGGCCGAAAATATTCGAGTAAATCGAGTAAAAGAGTGAGAAAACCATTCGCAAATTTCTACATTTTACGTAACAAGAGTAAAGTAAAGAAGTATTCGAGATAATTTTCTAATTTTTAAACATTTTCAGATCGATCGAGAATTTATTACGTTCCAAGAAATAGGAGGAAAATCAATTAGGAATTATCTCGAGATATCCACGTATCTTGGAGCTCCTATAAAAATGTCGTTGGAGAATTACTTTTTAAGAGAGAAAAATCTTCCGTCGATGTAGATAGTCTTCCAGATATGTACAAGAATTTAATTACGGATTATCTAAAGTATTTCAAGTCTACGATAAAAATGGACGATCTTAAAAATAGTCGTTAGAAAAAAATAATTTTATCGTATCGTTCTAAGTATACCCGAGAAGAAGATTTTACAATTTTTCTTAGACAGGAAGGGGAAGGAACGGAAAATATCGTGGCGAGTAAAAACGATAAAATTAATCTCGAGACATAGAAGTGACATCTCCTATCCGATCGTATTAACTATTGACAATAAAGAGTTTCGATGATAATTGTCGTGGAATGCGACGCAGCGAGGAACAATCCATCGGATAATAACAGAAAGAAAACAGGGAATATATCGATATACGTATAATGGACGGTGTCAAGTGAAAAGTGTACCGTGATCGTTTATCACTATAATCGAATATTTTAATGCACCGCTCTCCGTTACAATAGAATTGTACAGGGAATATAATGGCCACGTACATACTCGAAACGTATCATTTTATAATTCGTAGCCTCTTTGAATTAACAGCCGATAACTATCACAATGTCGCGGAATTTCAATTGTGATCTAATCCGACGTTTCTTCTTCTTAAAATCACAATTTTTAACTTTTCAACCTAACTTCAAATATCCTTTAAACGGAAGAGAAGAAAAAAGAAAAAAGGATCATCAAATGCGCCAATGCATTTATCCATCGTTTTCTTAATTATCGAGGTTAACGATGACGATATTGCTCAATCGATTCTAGATTGCGGGCATACCCTCTAATTATTATTACGAAGGCGTTGCTCGTTAATCCATCGAGCGTACGATCGCGACTCCTTTGTTTTCTTCCGCGACACGATCGAACGATTGCTCAACCACAGCCCAAGTGTTCTGTTATTATAAAGCGTTCCCTATTCCGTTTTCGATCCGCATCCCGGTTAACAAGAGCCGTGAAAAATCGTTCGGGAAGCGGGTGGAAAGGTCTGTTGCGCAATTTTCCAACGCGATTATTATTATTCTCCGGACCCGTTCGTTGGAATAACGCTCTCCTCCTCGGAGGAGGAGGAGATAATTAAGAGTGTAAAATCGCGGATGAAAGGCGGATAAAAGTTACGTAAGCAGGCTTACACGAGTGCAGGAATAGTTGGACACTTGTTGCTTGCGTAAAAAAGATGTACTAATAGGACGAGAAACGGGCTAACTGTGTGAATTAATTGAAGAATTGCTTGTGTGTTTTTTTTTTAAACGCAATTGGGATACAACAGTCGAACGAAAGAGATCTTATCTTATGGGTAGAAAGCAATGCACCAAGTTCATTTCTTCTAGAACCTATCTTTATATAGGTGTTCGTTTAATTAGAATTCGCCAATTGTAATTGGGATCCTGGGATTATAAAATGGAATAATACAAACTTAATGAATTATGCGATATTTTCTATAATTATATCATAGAAATTCATCTCCAATGCATCGATTTCAATATCAAAATTTAATCAAGATTTGCGTACTCGCAATCGAGTACACGGTATACCACGAGCAGAGATGACAAAAGGATAAAAATAGAGGTATACGATCACCGCGTAAATACGAAAATAAACATCTCGTATCACCACTCAGATCAGGAGTCAACGACACCCAGAGTTCAAACGGGAGATTAACAAAAGTTGGCACGTTTCCTCGATCGAAGGAATTACCCCTCGGGTTGCCAAATATCGTTGCGTGAGTTGCAAAACCATGACTAATTATGACGGACGAGAGGCCACGGGGAATAAATCATGCGTCGCGCGCGCGATGTGAAAATCGGTAGAAAAATGGATGAAAGAAGAGGGAGGGGGAGTGAGAGAGGAGGTTGATTTCGCTTGTCACTTCGTTTCATCAACGACTAATCCAAAAGCGTAGCGAGCGATTGAAACGATGTCGATGCTCGATCAACACCGGTTGACAGCTTGTTTAATTTCGCGCTTTCGTTGATCGTCCATTCGATTCAGCCGATCGGTCAACTCTTTGGTAATTTATAACGGCGCCGCGGGGCGTTGCCGGGATCGTTTCGTAAGCGTGAAAACACTGCCAAAATACGAGAGATCGACCGGTGTAAATGATGACAAATGGGAAGTTATTAAAGTCGAGCAACTTTGAGAGGAGAAAGATTAAGGTTGATGTTAATTTCATTATTGAAAATGTATTTAAAAATCCTTTCTCTGAAGTGGTTATTTTTCTTTTTTAATTTTGACACTTTCGGCATTCGCACACGCTTTCGAAAATTTATGTACTGGATCTTTGATTATTTATAATTTCTGTGTAGAATTAAATATTTCTATCGATTTTAATTAGTGAGAAGAAAACGTTTAAATTCTTCTGGATTATTATTTTTTTTGCAATTGCAAATCATCAATTTTCGATATTTTGTATAATTTCATCGTTACGAAGAGATTAAAAAAGTAATTTTTACCAATTAAATCATTTTAAACAGAAATTCTTTAAACAGAAATTCTTTTCTTCACTGAATTCTATTTAGATCTTTGACCTGTCTATCGTTTTAAATTCTTCACAATTTTCTTCTTACGAAGGTGTTAAAGAAAAAAAATATATATTTCTACGAAATGACGAAATCCTTAACGATTTTTCATTCCTATTTCAAGTTCTATCTCTATTTCTCCCGACCTCCCGCGTTCTCCACGAACACACCAGCACAATACACCTTTTCTTTTAAGCCTTTGGAATCCTCGCTAATGGAGCAGCAACCGATCAACCGAGATTTCCTCAATTACCGTGATTAACCGCACGGTTGCCCAATAGGCGCGAGACCGTGACTAATTATTATAAACGCGACACTTATTAACCGATGATTACACGTGCAACCCTATAACACATCCGTTTATGTTTGAGAAAAACTGCCGCTGTATTTAACGCGTCTTAATTTCGTGTACACAGATATCAAATATCTCATACGTTGATGGCAATCGGTTAATAACGTTGTTGTAAATTTCACGGAAAATTGTTTCGCAATTTCGAGAATTTTTCTCACCTCCCTTCTCGACGATTCCTCTTCTTTGCATCCTGCCAACGTTTACTTATCTCAACTAATTCGCGATTGGCTAACGACGAAAACGTTGAAACAAGGAAAGTAGAATTTTTCGTATTTGCATATTGTCAAAGAAATTGCAGATAGATCACCTGTCGTATATTCACGAGTATTTTAGGAATCAATAAAGCATTAAATTGTAAGGAATGTTTATGAGAGGTTTGTGGGATATAATGTAGTTATTTTCTCCTCCGGGGAGGTTTTTCTTCTCTCACGGTGTTCGCTGGACCGTTTCACAATCGTTGTGCAAGAATGTAATTGGTGCAAAGGCGGCGTTTATTAAGCGTGGATGATTTATCGTGCTCTCTTGTGACGAGAGTAAAAGGGAAAGGGAAGCGAGAGTTTGTGCTGGTCCAGGTGGGAAGGCTGACAGGTGTAATTGAATATGATAGGTGTATTAAGATAGGATGGAAATGAATTTGTGCAGAAAGTTTTGAAATTTTATCGATAATACTTTCCTCCTCTCCTCTCCTGTCTCGAAGAAATTTCAAAGATTTACTTGGACAACAATGGATTAAATATTCTCGAGAATTATCCTCCTCGATCGTAAGAATTTGCAATTAGCTTACATTATTCTTTTCTTATTATCTTTATCGTTATATTTTCGTTGTTTAACCTTCACGTTTAATGGATACGCGCATAAAGCCTCTCCGTTTCTTCTTCTGATTTCCTAACTTCGTCGTTTTGATTGAGCAAAACGTGTCAAAGAAATCGAATGATGTTGTAAAAAGATCATTAAATTCTCGTTTTATATGCAGATTAAGCGGCAATCACTTATAAACGGATATATACTCGCGTAATTATAGATGTTTTTTTCCCCCTCCTTCCTTATTAATGCGATTTAAATTTACACTTGTTCTTCTTCAACAAATTTTTTCTCTCCCTTGCGTCATTCCACCTCGAGACGTTACATCGAATGTATCCCTCCGCGACACAACTATTGAATTATGAAACGAAAATTCTCACATTTTAAACTTTTACCTGTTCCAACACTCGATTCGACGATTCTCAGTTTAGTACACCGGGTAATATTGACTCCGGATCCGGTTAAAGAAACCTTAGACGTTGTCACAAACATGCATACTGTTTATTCTGTGCACATCAAGCCCCAAGACCGATGTACAGCTCATTTCAAGAGTATAAAACTGAATAGGTAGATATGGTCGGCCGGTCGAGTGACTACTTTGATGCAAAAAAGAATTTAGAAACGTTTTACCAACATGTGGGTAGGTCACGAGTGGTCTAACGAATGTGGTAGTGCGTTCATAAGCTGTCTCACGAGTGGATTAACAAACGTACCGGTACATTTATGGCAGTTGGTCCTTACAATATGTGGAATGTATATGGACGTGTGTTTGAGGAAGCGTATTTTAAGTGTGACAGATTTGAATACTATTTGGCGACGCGTCCAAAGTAAAACTACGTTCTTTTCCAACGTGGTCAATCTTTTCCAGATGCAAGCGATATTTTTTTTTACATCCTTGTAATAAAATACGGATCGATACAGGATCCTCATGGCTTTCCAATCCATCTTACATATTTTCGATATTCCAATTACGTGCAATTATGAACAATTACTAAGAATTGTATATTCTATTTACAGAATGCCGCATTTTACGCATCCCTGCTCCGCTTTGCAAAGCCGAATCAAAATCAATTGCAAAATAAACTCGCGCAAAACGTATTTACAATTCCATTCAAGTATCATTTGTACGCACATTTCATGCATTCATCTTCAATGCCTCTCTCGAGCCAAGCACCAATTACTCGCAACGGGCTCATTAGCCATCGGTCACACGTACGACTATCAAACCTAATTGTTTCCAAGCGAGTAAACGTTGCTCCAAATAGCCTTAACGAGGTATGGTACGCTCGATGAGCGCGCGGTTGTTTACTCGGCGGCAGGTTGTCTCATTAATTACCGCCGCTTGTCGAGCGTATACTTTTTTTTTCTTTCTCTATCTCTCTCTCTCTCTGTCCGTTTCTTTTCACGGCAAATCGTCATAATTCATCGACGTTCGATTCCACGTACCCGCCGGGTTTCACTCGTAAAATCTAGCAACGAATATCGGAGTCGGTGGACGTTAAGCGGTAATCTCCCCGATACGATTGCCACTCTTACGACTCGTATACGTTACGTATGCCTCCTCGACGACGACGACAACGACGATTCCTCGCAATCAGCTGGAAGGGTCATCGACCGACTTAACCGAGCGTGTCACGCGTATAGAACAGAGCGGACAGGCGGGGATTTCTTATTTAAATCACGGCCAACTTACGAATCATCCTTTATCCATTATTTAGGCGATCAGATTTTTTAATCGAGGTATTCACCTGAGCGTTTGGGATTTGGGATTCGAGAGTTATGGAATCGTCATCTTGGAAAGAGGTGTTGGAGAATTTTATGTTTGTACGAGGAAAAATGGTTTGGGTCGAACGAAATGAAAGTTTTGGGACGCTTTATGTCCTTCGTTTGAATAGAGAGACAGAGATATCCAGGAAGAGATATATTTAAGGGAGGACATCTTAGTTTTCGAGCAATCGATTATGATATTATTATCGATTATGATGGAGAATCGAAGAAATATCGGTGTAATTTTTATACCGTTGAGGAGATTTGTATTTGTTGAAATAAAAGTATGGACGTTAGCGATTGTGAAATTGATGAGGTTGGTTAGTTTTTTCGAAGAAGTACTTTTTGACCGGTAACAAAGGAATAGATGTAAAGCAGAATTGAAAGAGTATCGTATGATTGATATAGTAGCGGTGTCATTGAATATTCAATCCGAAGAGCACGTTTCTACCGTGCTATTCTACTTTAATTTCGATGCAATCTCGCTTTACAATACCATATACATAGTGCATATATATATATAGCCATATATATATATATATATATATATATATATATAGCCATCTAAACACCTGCACCGATTGCAGATGTTATCTTTTAAGGTCATATAAAAATTGGATCTACACAACGATTATTATCTTTGATTCAACCAAAAGAAATCAACTTGTCAGACAGGAAAATAATTACTATATCCGTCCATGATCCAGCAGAAAGAAATGACCAACCCTTTTTGATCCAAAGTGACACGCCACGCCAGTTTCAGAAAAAGATTAAGCTCTCGTGCTCCAAAGCGCGCTCCAAATTCTCGACGTCGTTTTCTACGCGATCAACCACGCCAATTAGATCAGAAGTCTGGCCGAAAGGCGTAGGTAGCGACCGCCTGTGATCTCGTTCCACTTAAACGCGGGCCACGTTTTATATAGAAAAGGAAACCGAGAACGCGTGGAGGGTCAAATGGCACGGGTGCTGTGCACAAAGGCAATATGATCCTTTCGCAAGGAGGATTCTGCAATGTAATCTTGTCGTGATCCTGTGTGGGAAGATCCTCGTGCGGCGATCTTAAGA
>NW_006263787.1:885111-888093 GCF_000469605.1 Apis dorsata | reverse complement strand
CCCCCCTCCTTTCCCTTTTTTCTTTTTCTCCCTCCTTCCCCCTCTCTTCCTCGAACGGCTTAGCCGATCTTTCCGCGTCCTCTTCTCTTCGACCACGATGCGCCCATCCTCGTGACGCGTTTCGCCGCTTCCTTTTGCTCGTTCGACGCGTTTTTCGACGTCATTAAGACGACTTGACAAGCCGTGAAGAAGTGCCTCTTTTCGAGTGTACACACGAGTGTACACTCACCCCCCCGTGGTGATAAGATAATTTCTCGCCGAATTTCGATCGACATGTGTTCGTTCTGTGTATCGCTGCTCTAGACTCTCGTTGATAATTATTGATTATCATCGCGTAGCGGCGTCACAAACTTTCGAAAGATCAAGTTTTACGAAAACGTGTGGACATTTTTTATTGTTGTTGGAGGATCATGTTTTGCATATCTTATCGGGTGGAAAATATGAGTTATGAGTTATTTATCGCGTATTAATTTATTAATTTATATTCTTTTCTGCGTTGAATTTTTTTTTTTTTTTTAATTTTTTTTAATGGTATTCCGGCGAGTATCTCAGTATCGATTTTTGCAGAAATTTTTCTTGTCGAGCGAGCGAAAGAATAAAGCTAATAGGTATATGATTTTGTTAGCAGATGGCGGGATGATCATGATGGTGCGAGTTTCAGTCGGTCAGGTTGGAATCTACGAATCGATCTCAAATTTTATACACGACGTCTCTCCGGTTATAGTTTTTCTTATCAACGTTAAAAATTGTATTTGTTTTTTAATGCAAGAAGAGAGTACTTAGATTATTCTAATTAATCGGTTTCCACTACGACACTTAACTTTTTTTATGATTTTAGATTACTTACGCATCGATGTTTTATCACACCAATATACCAAAAATAATAATTTATAAAACATTGATATAATTTCATACTAACGATCCGTTGGTTTATATCTCCAATTTCCAGAATTTTTAAGAAATATAAATAGACGTTTTCAAAGGAGAAATTTATAATCTTGATAAAAAGAAGTTCCATTAATAATATTCATAATTCAACGACAAATCGTGAAACAAAATCGACTCTCGGTTAATAGTATCACCAATGACCCTTCGAAAGAAACAGCTTTGATAAATCGTTGCTTTTAGAGTTGCTTCGATTCGTTTCTTTTCCTCTCTGTTTATCATTCCTAACCCTGCGTAACGATCTCGAAACGCATCGCTTTTTGTCCGAACATCATCGTCAAGACTCCTCGCAACCCTCATTAATCCCGATTTATCACGATTCGCCCCCCCCTCTTTCTATTCCTATCCTCTCGCGAAATTCCAGACATCTGCATCTCGTTTCGCTTTTTATTCTTAACGAAAGACGTCGGAAAATTGGCCGAAATCCGACAGAGGAAACGGGTTTAACTGTACTTTGCCACTCGTGGAAAGTATTATGGGTCGTTCTGTTTCAACAACCATCGAATATAGCTATCTTCGTGTAATAATCTCTCCTCTCCATACTCCTCTTCTCATAATTTCCAACTGGATTTTTACAAATCTCTCGACGAATCTCCTTTGAATGAAAAAAATACAAAGTGGGATTTTAAACATCGATTTCATCAACTTCATACTTCTTTTCTTAATTTTTGAATTAGCTCTCCTTTCTTTTTTTTTTATCGTGACACGATTTATCAATGGATGCATTTGAGTGGTCCTCAATGAATGATCGTAATACCAAAAAATTGTATCGAAAAGTTGCATCGTTAAAGTTTCATCTTCGCTCTTCGATCTTCGATCAACTTCATCCTTCTTTCGAATTATCAGATGCAAACTCGATTGCACGAATCCATTCGTTACGAGGCATTCTACGAGGCAAGCAAGTAGCAGAGTAACGAGGACGTCGAAATAGTTAAGTAAGTCGTCGAATTCGTTTGAAATCGGCACGCGAATCCAAGCTTCCCCCTTGTCTTGGCGGGAGGGGACAAGCTTCTCCGTTTGCGAACAGGAGACCGTATGATCTTTCCGTAGGTACGTGGTAGCGCAGACCCTCTTGCCAGGAGCCAAGAAACGACAAGTTGCCGTATTAGGACAGGCAGCGGCGCTACCGTCGTCGATAGAATTCCCAATGAGTTTATTGAGAGTTCTCGTTGCGATCGCTCGGTTATGAAACCCTCGAGTTCTGTCTTGCTGTCGTTGTTGCTGCTTCTGTTCTACAGTTGCACGCGTCGAGATCGATGAATTCCAATCTGCAAAAAAAAAAGAGAAAGAGAGAGGAGAGAGAGAGAGAGAGAGAGAGGAGCTCCGTGGGGAGTTTCGCTCGATGAATGGCGGTGCTCATCGAGAAACATCGGTCTGGAATCGTTCGACAGGGAAAATGGACGACATCGAAGCTCGATGAATCCACCAATCTTGGGGTAAACAGTTGGCAAACGAGTCGTGATTGTGATGTAGGTGAATAGTAGTGAATTGTGATACGTTTAATCGATTAATTTTCATATCGTTTCATATCGTTTTTTCATAATATAAAACCTATACTCTGATATTTGATTATTTTTAGATAGAGTTTTCGATTATTATTGAACTAGATTTAATTTAAGGTGGTCATCTTATTGCCGATTTTATTGAAGATCGTTGGATCGAAATATTGTTTCTGTATACGAGGGAAATATTTTGTTATCCGAGAGCTTCTATCTGAATGCGTAATAAATTGGAATCGCGACCTAAATTCTTGATGCTCCGAAGGTAAAGTCTCAGTAGTCTAGATAATACTTGTACCGGTAAATATGTTTGATGCGAATTCAGCTTTAAAACGGTATGGAAATTTTTAGAAGGAGGTTATTCCTTTCGAAGTAATAAATGATACTGGAAATTCTCTGATATTTACTCGCAAAGAAGGGAAACAAAATTTTTTAAATAAAATACGGATCATTAAAAAAATAATAGATTACAAATAAAGGATTAATCAAAATAAAATTCCTTAAGTGGATGACGAATCGACTCGATTATACCAAACGA
>NW_006263787.1:873324-884851 GCF_000469605.1 Apis dorsata | reverse complement strand
AAGAAGAAGAAGAAGAAGAAGAAGAAGAAGAAATGGAAGACGAGGAAGAGGAGGGAATCATTTTCAATAAACCACACCCTTTGACGTGGGACCGTGGAGGATATTAGAAGTCAAGCACGTTGTCGTGGATCGTCCTAGAAGAAAGGAGGAAAGGGTTCCACCGGTCACGTACATCCGCATACGTGATACAAGGATTCGAAATTACAAAGATGACGGTGCCTTGATGATGCAATCCACGTAATTCGACTGTATTTTTCTGCAGCTGCTTCCGATGTCCAGGCGTCTTTCTTACTTCCTTCAGCGAATTTATCGAGGATTCCTTCGCAAACGAAGAAGCGGGCCTCCTGGAATATTAATGCTCCGGTTATTTAAAGCGCTTCTGCCTCAGCTGAAAGCAATAGCTTAACTACGCTTTCAATTCAATATATCGTGAACGATTCAATTCGAGCGCTTTTTCAATATCTTCGAGGGATAAATTATCGTTCCATCGAATCGACTTTATATCTAAATTATTATCGTGAGTGAATCGTTATATTTTCTGGTATTTTTTTTTTCTTTGTTTCTATTTAATTCCATCTGCTTTCAGAGAAATTGCAAAGAATCCAGATAAGACAGTATATATAGTAAAAATAGTCCAAAAGCCAATCGTTAAATCATTCAAAACTTATTAATCAACGAATCAATTAAATGATCGTTTCAATAATTGATCGTCAGTTTTAAAAATTGTAATCCATCATTCTTTACGTGAACGATTGCCAACCCGCTAAAAACTTTTAAAATTACGCAACACGCGCTCGCAAGAGAAATTATCATCTCATCGAAACTAAAGCTGGCCAATTGCTATATCTAAATTATTATAACAACACACGAAACGAATCTTCTGATTTTTCAAAGGATGAATATCAGAATATTTACACATCTAAACGCTTCATTAACCAATTACCATTCGAAAAATTAATTTTCCCTCCAAATATCAATTAAAGATCCGTCACTGACGCGCATAAATCTCGTCCTCTGCCCGAACACGGATTGTAAACCCATTGAAAAGCTTTTAAAATTTACACAACACGTGGTCACAAGTGACTTAACCACTCCACTTTAGCGCGCATTCGATCAAACGATCGTCAAGACCTCTTCGCGGCAGCGAAAGCAGAGGCGAGCAGCCGCGATAAGCAGCCGCGTAGCGCGAAATATCGGTGCTTTATCGCGATGCATTCGCCGGCTCGTAAATTCAGTTTTCAGCGGGTGCCTCGGCCAGTAATGTTTATTTATGAGGCGGCCTACAGGGGCGTTCGAGTCGGAATCGTGACCGAGTCGTTACGTCATTTCCCGTGAATGCAACGCCGGGGACACGGATTCACGATGGGGGCCCCTTTTTCGTCAAATAATTATCGAAGGTCCTTACGAAATCCTTGCATAATCGTACTGGTGATTCACATCTGGCCGTGTTGCCGTTTCACGTGCCACTCGATGGATATAAGGATATACTCTTGGACGTAATATTTTTCTTCTGTTTCGCATTAATTCTTCGCGAGGAAGCGAGATATTCTCAGTGACCATTTTTTTGACGTATCAATTTCCACTAGATCCAGTAGTTTGTGCTTCGAAAAATCTCTTTGGTTCCACTTTCTTCCTCTTCTTTCACCAGTGAACGAGTGACGGAAACACACGAGTTATAGAAATCTGCTCGCTTTCCATTGAATTTCGTTTCCTGAGGCATCCACTGTACTTCCGTACACGAATATATTCCACACACGATTTCCCGGTTATATCATCCTTACATTTTCAATAGACAGGTGGTGTAGCCCAGTGCAATGCACCCAGAAATTCTCATCCCCCTACAAAGTCGTCGTGCGGCGATACACCGCGTGCAAAGCCGACAAAATCTCAACGACGCCCTTTCACGGGGCGAGGCTGTGCAAAATCGCGTCTAGACGGTCGGCGAAAGCTGAAATTGCAGCAAAGTTTCGTACGCACCTGCCTCGACGAGGATCGCGCACAGCGTGTCGCGAGTATAATCATGGATGGGATGTTTTTAGATTAATCGCGCGGACCGTGACATTGTACATTCATCGAGTTAACGAGAATATGGGAAATTGAAAAGGAGCGTATCCCCATTTCGGTTCCTCGAATGGAACCGCCTCGTTTTCGAGGATGCTCCACGACAATGTTACGTTTAATCTGAACGATATCACGATGCACGGGAAGAACCGGCGCAAATTGCCTAGATATTAACCAGAGAGGACTATGATTACCATAATCGTGGTATAATTCAGCTGTTCGGTTAATTAAACCAGCCAGACGCTCCAGACGGCGAATTGAATGGCGCTACTTCGCCGATTCGTTGGAATTTCGAAGTATAAACTTGGAATGAAATTTTGCAGGAGAGATTTTGGCTTACAATGTTTTTAATCTCTCCAGCGAAATATTTTCTCTATTCTATTGGATGCACGATTATATTATATAATTCACCATGAGATTTTTAAAACATAATCTATCGAAAGACGAAGGAATAAAATATTGGATACACGATTAACCCAAATGCAGCTATTTCGACTTTCAAATAGAAGAAAAATTCGGTGAGATCAAATATGCGTTTATTGAATAATTTAAATCATATGATATACACGCAGGGTTTACTCTTGAATCAAACGGATATTGAATAACCCATAAGAATCCATCCAATGTTTCTACTATTAAACACTCCATAAATCCAACGACGAAACGGTTAAACGCTTGTCCACGTAGCAAAGAATCCTCGCCATGCGAAAGAAATACTCGAACCGCGCGCACACACCATACACCACTCGACAATCCTGGAACCACAGGAAGGCACGATGCTTCCGCCCACGTATCCAACAACTTTCGTCCTAGTTGCGGCAAATATTGCGTCAAACCCAACGAACAATGGTATACTCGAAGCTAGTGATAATGATACGAAAATCTCGTGTTTTCTTGCCGATTACGATCTCCAACTATCGAAACAGGGCAATTATCGCGGTTGAATCAACGTTGTCGGTCTTCGAAAGCAACGAGATGCACGCGTACACACACACACACACATATACATATGCGCGTATACACAAAGGACGAGACAATGCGCGGAGGGGCGATAAATAATGCGTGGCAATGGCTGGAACAACGAGAGGAAAGGCGAATAATGGCGATACCCCCCATGCAGCCTCTTCCTCTTGCACGCCTCGCCCTCATCCCGCTTTCCTTCTCGGCCACCGATTTTTACAGTGTAACTCTCGCCGGTGGTAAATTTCGAGGTCTCCGGCTAGAGATAGCATCGAGAGACGGGCCGAGAATGCACGGTTTTTATTGCCATTTTTATGCCCTCCATGGGATCCTTACGGGGCCCTCCTCCCCTCGTAGGCCCCTTTTTCGGACCGGAAACCTCGCGACAACGTCGTCTTTCATAGAAGGAGCCACTAAGGTCTAACGTGGTTCGTGCTTGTTTTCTGTCGTTGAGGCAAGTTAGTAGGGGATAGTTTTGGAGACCGTTGGCGAGTGGGGAAAGTTTGATTAACGGGCAGGCGCGGAATTTAGAGTGTCTGATCTTTAAGGGGGTCGTTGATAAATGGAATTTGAATTTTCCCTTGACGTCTTGTTTTTGATTTTTAGTTTAGTACACAGGGTAGTAGAAAGGGTTTTGAATATGGGATAGGATGGAAATATGAGACAAGATTCTATATTTTTAGCAATTATTATTTCTCGAAAAAAAGTATAATGATCGTGATTTCGTTATATTGTGATCGAAGAAGATTTGAAATATATAAAGTTCAAAAAGCAATTTTTACAAATTTTTATAACTTCAACTCCTTGAAAAATAATAATGTCTCATATTACTTAAAATAAAAGAGTGCTCAAAATTCTATAAGGCGACACAAATTTCTACCTTTTCTCTATTATTCATTTCAAATTGCTTGGAAAGTTCGAACTTTAAAATTTGAATAAAAACAGGACATCGATCATCCTGGACTGTTATTAAGATAGAAAATAAAATTGCGCAACTTGGTGCAACATTTATAACTGTCAAAGAATTAAATAATCGGGCCGAGTAAAAGGAGATTTTGCCGTAAATTCGTTAGCGTTACATTTCGTGCTCTAATGTTTCTCGACGACACGGTTAAAGCCGTCCGACCATTAGCGACAAAAGAAATCGTAGAATCACGTGTACCCCAGTGATTTCTAATACCGATCTCGCTGCTGAGGAAAGGCGCCAACCGCTCGAGCCGAGCTATACAAGGAAACTACATGAAAATTCAAAGCGAGAACGACAACGCGACTCGACACGGGACAGAAGCGGAGGACAAGTCTGTGTGGTGACGTAACGAGGGAATTACAATAGCGTACGAGGGTTAAAGTATCCTATACTATTTCTCAATCGCGTTTCCAACGTACCACTTTCTATCTTTCCCACGCTTTTCGCCGCCATTCATAACGATATTGTTGTTTTAACTCGCGCCAAGGAACGGGTAATTTTCACTGCAATCATTCGAGTTATTATTATCGATGTTGGCAATATCAGATTGGTAACAACTATTCCACTGTTTCTAGGAATCATATTGTTTCATTTTCACGCGTCCTTATTTCTTCAAAGAAGCGTTTGCTCGAATCATGACGAGGGATTCTTCTTGCAATAAATATTACTTATATCGTTCGAGTTATAGGAAATTTTAGGAGTAATTTACTGATATCATCGTAATTATACAAAAAAAATTACCTTATCACACTTTACGCTATTCAACTTCTTGCATATCCCAAATTCCAACATCGTATAAGGCACTTAATTATGAGACAAGATGTCTATTTCTTATTTCCAGGTAAGATACATCCACCTGCTACGACATTCCATCGTTGCAACAAAACTAATAACCGAACGCAACTGTATTTCTTTTACAGTTTTTCCCTCCACAACTTCCATCAACTTGCCCACGAAACGAAATGGACGTTCACGCAACGCGGAATGCTCGAATCGCGAAAGGCACACTCGGCGGAAAATTATTGCCGCGGTTTAATCTTCGCCCCGTTCGCCCCCGGGGGTAAGATTTCCAAGAGCATTCCACTTGAAACGTGTTGCGTGCGCGCGTGGAACTCATTATCGGCAGCAGTCGAGAGTTGGCCGAAGGAAATAAAAGAAGGAAACGATCGACGGATTTATGGCCGTTGTCAAACGAACGCCGAACTTCGCTTCCTCCTCCTCTTTCTTCGCCCTCCCTCTCCTCGAACGGTTTTCGTTTCGCCGTTTTATTGGTTGGCGCAGGATCGATCGCCTTCGGGATCCTATTATTATCAACCTTCCTTCGGTTCGTCTCTTTTGTCCGCCTCTATGTTGCTTGACGTTTTCATTCGTTTGCTCGTTTGTTCGTGTAGAATGGGATCGTGAAGGGGTTGGAAGATAGCGATGGTAAGTAAATAGATAGGTTCTAACGAGATACGGATTTGGATTCTTTTTTTTTTTGAATAATTTGTGAGATAATATGTATATATATTTTTTCATAGTTTTAATAATCCAAAGGGGTCTCATAGATTCAAACAATTAATTTCAATAATTTTCTGAACTTTTTCTGAACTTTTCCAATATTTCTTTTTCTTTTCATTTTAATTAATAATTGAGAGGATATAGATTGTCGAATATTTGTATTTTTGAATCGTTAATTTTACGTTATAAAAGAATAGGAAATATGGACAGATTTCTTTTTCTCATTTTTTCTTTTTTTTTTTTTTTTCTTTTAAAGTTTCGCGCAGACAAGACGTCCAAACACTAAAACATCTGGATTTACGAGGAAAAGTTAATTGAAAATTTGTCTCGCGCCACGGGCATAGATCTCTCAGAGGTTACCGCGTTATCCTTTATTTTTAGATTTCGAAATTGCCAGGGAGGCGTGAGAGTTGAGCTAAGATTTAGTGAACAGATGAAAATTCACTTGCCAGTTGAAGAATTGCATCGTGGCTAGAAATACGAGTCGTGGACAAATCTTCTCTCGTATCGCTGTCTATTTAACAAAATTTCGTTGTTATCTATCTGTTGAATAATTATTTAAAAATTGCGAGATTTTTAATTATAAAGATACAACGATTATTAAAATTGCAACGAAATAGTTTTTAATTTCTAATAAAAAAAAAAAAAACATTCGTATATTAATCTTTGATATTTTCTTTTTTGTAGAGTTTTCTCAATACGATCAACAAAAAGACACGATTGAAGTTAAAAACGATTCAAAAGAGAGGTTTAACAAGAACATATTTTCCAGTTGACGTATTATGGCAATAAGGCCTTCGTTTCACAGCGAAACTATCAAATGGATCTATCAAAACAGGAGGGATAAAACGGATAGAATAAAAAACTCCGTGTATTTTCGTTCACTCCTTTACCGGTTATATTTATGAACTTGAGACGGTCCGAACAGATGTTCATATTTACGAAACATAGTCAGAAGTGGCTCAAAATATCGCGACATCGTTATCCTTACAATGTTTCAACTGGGTACCAGTGCCACGAATCAAAATATACTTCTCCGATTCATGATTAAAATTTATGCTCTTCCAAAAACACGGCCATCTGTTTTCTTATTAAAATCATCCGCAA
The DNA here is from genome assembly GCF_000469605.1 of Apis dorsata. Classification (NCBI taxonomy): domain Eukaryota; kingdom Metazoa; phylum Arthropoda; class Insecta; order Hymenoptera; family Apidae; genus Apis; species Apis dorsata. The sequence continues at coordinate 878,256 of NW_006263787.1, read as the reverse complement.
AATCTTTTCAAAAATTATTTTTGAAGAAGAAGATACTACGAGTTACTGTCGTATAAGATTTTATTCGTCAAAATTATTGTTAAAAAAATTTTTGTTCGAAAGTTAAAGTTTAATTAATCAAGTTGAATTAAATTAGATTCTAGTTTTATTCAAATCTATCGCTCAATCGTTCAATTAACTAATAATCGAGTGAATTTTTATTTAATTTTGATTAAAATTAATATCAATTGATTTCTGATTTTATAGATTATATTAAATTTAAATTAAGTTAGATTAATAATTTAATAAAGAACAACTGTCAGTACGATCTTTACACCGCTGTGATGATGATAAAAAATCATCGAGATCAGAGAATGATATCAAAATCTTCTTAATCGAATCTATATCACGAAAAGTATCGTACACTGTCGATTTTATTTTGAATTATCCTGTAAAATTATTCTAGATATCCAGAAGAATCGATCGAATATACTCTTGTGGAAAGCCATTAGGTCGTTATCGACTCGAATCGGGATGAAAACGCGTGGATGGTGTTCCAATGGAATTGCAAAACAAGAAAATTTACTTTCCGCTGAATTAGAGGCTCGTTCGTTCCTTGAATTCTGAGTCAGGAGTTAAACGAGCGCTCTAATAAGGAAATTCAGCTATCAAAAGTTCCAACAACGCGGGTACCGTGTCCTTTTTCGGTATTGTTGGCAGAACTTATCGTATCGGGGCGAAATCTCGTTTGTATTCGCGGATTTAAAAGGCGGAACAAATTGTCGTGTAGAGATAGTTTGCCACTATTAACGATACAAGGGTATTTACTTAGATTTTTCTTTTTCCTTCGATACTTGGATGGATTCCCTTAGTATCTCTGAAGAAAATTACAGAGGAATCTGTGATTCAATCTCTCGTTAGATATATATAACATCTTTTGATATTATTTAGAAGAAAGTAAATAAAAATAAAAGTTTATATCGAACTGTGGATGACGTGAAAATATGAATCAATTCTCTATCTATTATAGCATCTATTATAGCTCTTCCTTTCATGTTTAGCATCAAATAACTATCAGGCAATTTCTTTCGATTTCGCAATCATCTTCTATTTCTATACATAGAAATATCTTTAAACATGAAATTTTTGCGATCTAAGCAACGTTGAATGCGAAATTTTCCATTGATAAGATCTTAAACCATTCGTTTCTTTATTCATTTTTCATCTAATAAATCTGAAACGGATTATCGAGAAAAAGCAATCCACGAAACAAATTATATTAATAATCCAAGGAGAATCAATTAAATTATCCGGCAATAAATGCCGATCGGCATAAAGTGGGACGGAATAAATGATGCGAATCGAAAAATAAGGATTGAAAAAATCCATATATGATCTAGTTTTCTTCTATTTCACGAACATCGAGCGTAGTTATCAACGTAAGAGCCCGGCCTCGTCGGAACATAAATTTTACAAAGCGAAGACCGATAAGGAGAGGGATCGTTTATCTAAACGCTCGAGGAGTTGGAGGAGATCGCCTCGATTCGTCGTCTTTCATGATTATTATTACAGACGACGAGTTAATTACAATGTTTAAACCGGTACTTTCACCACGTTGGTGGGAACCTCGAGGCCGCGCGTGCTTAGATCCATTGATGATCGATCGATCGATCGCTCGGTCATCGATTGCGCCTTTTTCTTCGACTTCTTTTAAGTGACTTTTATTGTGACTTATTCCCAATGCTCGAATAAGTGTGTCGAATGCCTTTGGTCCCACTTTTTTTTTCCAAATCGATTCATCATGACATCTATTGAAACGTAAACGAGAAGAATTAAATAAAAGTTGACGATCCGGCGCGTGTTTTCATTATTTATAAAATATGTATATGAAATATCTCTGAACAATTTATAATGCTAACTATAATATCGATACAACACCTTTGACTTTTCCGAATTCCAAAGTTCAAGAGTCATACGTTTCCCAAAATGTCAAAAATCTTCGTGCCTTTCAATATATTCAAGTCGATATTTATCAAGGTGTACAATAACAAATTACGAACAAACGAGATCACATATACACGATTCATCCCCGATTCCAACATCTATGCACAAACAAACGATCGATCCATCGCGTATTCCACGTGTAAATAATAAATTCGACCACCTATCCACGTCAATTACTCCCTCATTGTCTGTTCTGTCCTCGTCTACGCATGGCTACACGCATCTTCCATTCTCTTGCATCCGAATCGATTCAAATCCCGACGAAACTGTTCAACACAACCGATCGAACAACGACACGCGGATCCCGTACATCGATTTTTACCACGATCAACCGCGTTATCGCAGCTTTAGAGCACCGTTAGAACGATTAACGAACCATTGCCGGACGTTGGATCGCGTTTGCACGAAAGTATTAATCACGTGTAAGATCGCCGACCAAGAATAATCGTCCCATTATTTACGATGAACACGTTGGAACCAGTTTAACTTCACGGTTATGCGAATGATAAACGTGCTCCAGATTGGCCAGCCTTTTGGAATCCCACTTTCGTTTGCGGATGGGCCAATCGAGTTGGACCCCTCTCTCTCTCTCTCTCTCTCTCTCTCTTCCTTCGTCGATTCTTATACTTTTCTCCTCGACTCGTTTTTACGTAATTCCTCGTCGATTTTTATATTGTGCATTTTAATCCCCCCGTTGATCGTTGCGTCACACTTCTGCTTGCACCGGTTGCATCACCCTTGTTACGTTTCGAGTTGAACTTCGAACGAGTTCCATCTCGAATTATTGAGAAAGTTCGACGGTTGAAAGATGTCGAGCAAAAAAAGTACTCATGGAGAAGAGTAGATGGAAATTTCGAGATAGATTCAACTTGCGATCGTGTTTTTGATAAATTTGGATTGGTGGATCTGTGTTGGTATTGTTGGTAGCAAGCAACAAGAAAAAGTAAATAAGTATCCATGATGGTTACATGATATTTACTTATTGTCTTATATTTTTTTTTTGATAGATAATAAATATGAAAGAGGAGGAGGAGATAATAAGAAATATTTGTCGAAAGATCGTGCTCAAGGAAATATTGGATTTTTTAAATGATTGGTTATGAAAATCGGAAAATCATCGTATAGATGGAAAGTATTACAAGAATTTCTTATACGTAATACTTTTCTTTGGAAAAGTTGAATGTTACATACTTATTCTCGTAACTATGTACGTAGGTGTCGGGATAAGTTTCCTATGGTATGGTTGAAATTTGAAATCAAATTGGAAATTTGATCGACGATCAGAAGAATTTAATAATTCAAGATTCATTGAGTGACTTATCTATCAAAGGCAATGTTGGAATATCTTATAAAGTGGAGTCGAGGAATAAACAGGAACTCTGATCGGTATAACGTTTTGAACTGAATGAAATCGGGTATCGAGTCACTTTACAATAATTCTCACACAATTTATACCGTTGTTTTCTCTGTTCTTCTGTTATTTTTCTATTTTTTTTTTCTTTTTTTTCCTTTTCAAACCCAGTGGGCGGACCAGTTCCATATTTCCGCGCCCACACCAGGCTATTTCGCGTTGCGAAAGGAAATTATTGAGATCGATCTGCTCGTGCTCGGGACGATCCACGTGTGTGGCTCCTCTAAATTCATTTTCGCGAATAAGGGAAAGAGAAAAGAGAGAACATGATCGAATGAAGTCACGATCGATTTTGGAAATCATTCTTTGAAATGTTTGAGAAACGACGAGATTCTTAGAAATTCGAATTCTCTTTAAATTGTCAATCTTATATGTTTACGAAGATCGATTAATTTTTTAACAAAAAATTAACATTCCCTAATTATATTTCTGCTTTTTCTTTACAGACATATCGGATTTCCTTATAAATACACGAAGAAAATTCAGCCTACGTATCTCATTTATCTACGAAATTCTTCTTATTCGTAGAATTCGAATAAAATACTCCCATTCGAAACAAATGTACGCATATATCGATGAAGCCGCATGCAAAGGGTCACGATTACAAAACGAATGAAACTTTGTGTGTTACGTAAAAATCCAAATATTTTATATACAGAATCTTTCAGACGGCAAGGAAGCGAAACCGCAAAGAACGAAAGTGAAATATTTGCCTCAAAATTTCATCCAATTTCGATTATTTTCCTTCGACATCGAAAAGTTGCAATTATTTTATATATTCCTTAAAAATATTAAAAAGAATTCTTAAAAAAGGATATTTAGAGATTAGAATATTATCAGCGAAGAAAATCATTTCATATAAAATTTATTAAAAATAAGTAAGATTATTATCGATATGGAGGATTTAGAATCTCACAATCAAAACCAACTAAAGATGAAAAATTACTATTATTGAGACTAAAAGATATAAAAATAAACCATTCTCTTCATATCAATTTATAAGTATGTGAATATACAAACACAATTCCGAAACTTTTAAATCAATAATACCATCTTTTCCTTTATTTCCACGAAACAATAATGGAATAGAAACCGAGGAAATCGAACGAAAGGAATTAATCGAAAGGCTTAATTATTACAACTGTGGACAGATTCGAGCTGAACATTTCCGAGAGCGACATCGAGACAGTCGATCGTTCCTCCTCAAGCGTCCGTTCCTCTCACTTTCACTCCCTTCGAGGGAATTTTCAGAGGCTGATATAATTGGATTCGTGACGGTGCTCTCCGCTAATCGGCCGATTTTACGGTGCATTCTTCTCGGAATCAATTTACCATTCTGCTTCTGGGTCACCGCTTTCGGTCGTTTTTCCGGGGAAACGGGCGCTCTAATCGCGAATACGAAGCCTCGTCGCCGCACCTGGATTGATACCAGTTCCTCCGGACCCGGCCTCGACCGACCGCCCCCTCAGAGAGAAGACATCCCTCGAAACGACTGAAACGGGGAAATGGTATCGCTTCTCGGCGAACTTTCTACCTCT
>NW_006263787.1:871484-873026 GCF_000469605.1 Apis dorsata | reverse complement strand
CGGAATAGAAAGTGAGTTTTTTTCTCTCCCCTCCCCTCCCCTCCCCCTTCGACGTGTCGCTCGAGAAATAAAGATCGAAGTGGCGCGCGAAGCTCGAGTTCGAGACAGGTGACAAGATCGAGGTAGGGAGAAAGAAGTATGGAGTGAATGGAGATCTCGCTTGTTGGATGTTTTCGAGTTGGGCGAGTTTGCTCGCGGATATTGCTTATGTAACGATTTTAGCGATTAGTAAATATTGGCGGATTTGAGAGGTGAGTTATAGATTCGTTGCATAAATATATAATTTTCATTCATTCAACGAATTGTTGCCGAATGTTAAATAAATGTTTCGTCAAATTAAGTTGGAATTACAGAACGTGGAGATCGTATTCGTGTTTTCCAATGGAACGAAAGTGATCCTGTTCTGATAAAATTTATATCGCAGAGCATTATATTGTAACTCGTTTAATTATCGAAGTTTTTAGCTTTATTCTAAGTAAAATTACGATTTAAATTGTAAAATTTAACTTTAGAATTTAACTTGTTTAATTGCTAAAGTTAGAATTATATTATCACTGGAAATCAGTGATAATATAACTTGTAACTCGTAGCTGGTGAAATTTTTATCAAGCTTGTGAATTTAGAAATATTTATCCGTAGCAAGGATAAATAATCAGGGGATTGGAATATCATGAATTTTCAACAAAATTGAAACGGAATAATAAAATAGCAAAATTATTTATTAGAAACTGCGAAATTTCTAATAAAATTTTTCAATCTTTCAAGCTTCAAATTAAATATTATATTTTATAGCGACTATCTAATCAAAGATATAATTAATAGAAAAGTTATATCATTAAATTTCCTCGAAATCTTATAAAAACCGTATGATAGTTGCAATTGGCACTAAGACGATAAGTAATAAAAGATCGTGCGTCGAGTCACTCGTCTCGCCTCTAATTGACTCGCCATTTCGTACGGTTAAACTTCTGCAACGATCCACCATAAGTACGTTTACGTGTAATCTTTCAATCTAGCCTTACCTTAATACGGCTTGGTTAATCACTCGATGTGGTCGCGTGTAAGCCGAGTAGCCGTGGCATAGGCGCGTAGATCGATTCAAGACTGGAAGCGGTAATCCAGGCGCAAATTACCCTTCTCCTCGTTTACCCGACATATTGATTCGGTGATATGCATGCGATTCACTCGTTGCATTTCGTATCTAGCTTCTTAATGACTGAAACTAGAAATTTTAAATTTAAATCCATTTCTTTTAACATAAAATTTTTTATACGAAATCTTTTCTGTTTTTTGTCGGTCTGGATTTACTATCCCATCATTCTAAAACAAGTCTTGTATCTAATTTTCTACTATAATTAATAGAACTAGAAATTCAGATTCATTTCTTATATCCATCTCTTTAAAATAAAAGTTTATACGCTCTGTACGAATGATTCTATTTCCTTATGATTCCTTATTTTTACAAAACTAAAAATTTATCAGCAAAAAGTAATGCATACATTTAATATATATATATATATCTTCTTGGACAATTTTGTATTC
>NW_006263787.1:866790-871192 GCF_000469605.1 Apis dorsata | reverse complement strand
TTTTCATGGCGTATAAACTTTTCTCTATAAGAACGATAAGCTTTTTTTTTTTTTTTTTATTTTTGTAAGATTCTTTTACGATCGTTCATCATTTGTCCAACTTTTACGAAGCAAGTGATGTCGGTTAAAAGGTAATTTTTTAACCTTCGTACGTATTATCGTGACGTTTTAATGCCATATACGACAAGTTATGCGTTGAATTTACGGGGTGATGATGGTTCTGCATCACGGTGTATACGACACGAACGATTTTCTCTTCCCTTGGAAGGCTACCAGCTGTCTAGGCAAACTGTCAGCAAGTATACGAGACAGTGTGGCTCTGTGCGTGTTCCGGTAATCGGTGCACTGGTTTCAATCTTGCTCACGTGGTTTCAATTCTATCCAGTTTGCGGATTTCTCCTCTTGTTCTGGGAAAATTCTATTCGCACGTTGATGCTTATTTCCCGTTAAAGATTAAAAAATTTATTATAATACTTCTCCATAATAAATATATAAATATTTATTTAAATTTTGGATATTTTTGAATGGAGATTTTTCTTTGATATTTTTTATTTTAATACTTTGAAAATGTTATTCTTCTGAAAGAAATGCAACCACATTCGTTGTATTTATCGTAAATATACCGGTATTCTATCAAATTTGTTTCGATAGAGATATTAAGGATCAAATTGGGTAACTGGTTTTTATTATTATCTTGTCAGTGAATGGAGGAGGTTGTTTGTTAAGGTTACGTAGCCCTTCGTGAGAGCTTCATCAATGTAGGTGTATTTCTATTGCGTGACCAATTCGTGATTTCCTCTGGTGAAAGTGTTGGTTACTTATATTCCCAGGATTACTGAATTAAAAACTTGTGTTTTTCTGACATAAGTGATGATTAAAATGGTGAAAAGAGATAAAGAGATTCTCTTTTCTTCGTATAAAATTATAATAAAGTTATATAACGTATAATATATTTCTTATTACACATTACTTGTATTATATAAAATAAAGTTGAACGAATGATTATTATTAAATTTAAAAATATATATTTTATTATAGACATAATCTTTATGGAAATCTATAAAACCAACAATTAAAATAATTACGTCATAAAATAAAATTTACTTTACTAAAAAATATTTTTCAAACACAAATTAGTCAAACAAAATGAATCACAATTATTTTAAAATTACTTTTTATTTTTATAATTTGAAAAATATAATATTTTTGAAATATATAATAAAAATATTTCATTAAAAAATTTTAATATTTATATTATTTATTGCTAACTTTATTATATTTATATTACAATCGCACATTATTACCAACGTAATCATTTATTCCAAATTATTATTTAAGAAATTTACAATTAACAAATTATCGTTATTTCTCAACAAACAATCGATTCTCAATCAATTTCAAATCGTTTCTCAAATTAAGAACGTTCTTCAAATACATGAGAAATTTATTTGAAATAAATCTCGCTTTGATCGGAATCGAAATAATTCGAATCGCCAATGGAAACCCGCGCTGCTCGATCGGTGTCACCCAGTGATCCTTGAGCAGTGATCGTGCGTGCACGCTCGATCGTGGGTCGCACGCACTCGCGTCTCGATCGTCGAAGATCACGCTTCCTTCGGTGTGTACCTCTGTGTGTTTACCTGCGCCGTTCGAATCGTGGTTTCCAAGTGTTATTCGATTATGATTGAGCTGTAATCCCATCTTGAAAACAATGGGACGAGTTGTGACTCGCGAGAAATGGAAACTTTCCAGTGTTAGCCCGTCGTGATACATCAGGGTGAGTCTATCATAGCTTATAAAAAAAAAGAGGGGAGGTGATAATGATTTAACAATTGGAGATTTATTATTATTGGAATTATCGCTCATTTTCACGATCGTTTAAATATTTTCGTCGAGATTCATTTCTCGTGATCGAAACTTTTCATCGTTTAATTAATGTTTATACTGACGCGTTTAGGAATTTGGGATATGAGGAATTTATATAAATAGGTGTTAATTGGTTTGACATTTAGCCAGGATCTTTTTATGTTGTTTTTTGTTTCGAGAAATGTGTCGCTAGTGTCTATGCTAATCTGCGATAATTAATTCATTCGAAGTGAAGCAATCGAATTACTGTCCTCTTTCTCGAGGTTTCGTTTATGTTCATTGAAAATGTGTCGTGAATTATTCCACTAGTCTTTTGGAGTTTTTTTTTAATTCGTTAAAATCATGAAATATTGATCATTTTTCAGAGTAGAGATAGATAATATAAATGATTATATGGAAGAAGTATTTAGACGAATGTAGAATCAATTTTTTTTAAATAAGAATTAACGAAGAATCAAGAAAATTCAATCTTAAATCAAAGCTTAAACAGTAAAGTTTAAAATTTTAAATGGAAATTTTATTGAAAAATTGTGATGGCAGAAAATGAATCACGCGATAACGAAATTTCGACGATGAATATTGAATTTCTGGACGAATATGGAAGCATTTTCTTATTAAAAAAATGTGAATATAAAAGGCGAATATAAAAGAATATATAAATACTGCCACAATTTTTCCGCTGTATTAATTCTTCTTCTATAAAATCAAATTTGATTTGTCATCCTAAAGTTTTCTTCTTGAATAAAGCTCGTTGAAAATTATTTTGTCTCCGATGTTGATTCCTCAAAGAAAATAACATCGAATCTTCCAACAAACTCCCTTTTTATCGTCAATCTTTGTATGAAGAAAATTTAGATACATCGATCTAATTAACAACGAAAAAATCGTATCATTTTATCTCGGGCAAATGTTGCTCAAACAAAAATTAAACATACCCTTCACTATTAATATATCATATCGATAGAATACGAGAATCTCTGATGATTAATTTCCCTGGAAGCCTCAGCTCCGTCAATTCGATCAAAAATTCTTGCAATGCAAACTCGGGTTAACGGGAACACACGGCTCGAAAACGAAACGTTCGAAACGTTGCACGCGCGACCGAGTTCCGCTTGCCTTTTCCGTCGAGGGTTCAAAGGCTCGTATTATCGCAGAATCTCACTCGAGAAGAGCCTACTTCTCGATCGACCCGCTCAGGGAATTTATTATTAATGAATCTATCGGTCCGGCCCCGGCCCGATGGGATAATCGATTCCGTAATTGCGCGAACACGGGGCCTCGAAAAACGCACGGACGGAGAGATCCATCGTGAGAATCGTGCACTCGACACGCCGTTTTATCGCCGATCCACGGTGCGCACATACACAGCCACGCGCGATTGGAATTCCTGAAACGCGAATTACTTTAATCGACCGGTTGATGAATCGTTCCCCTCGGATAGAATTTCTATTTTCCGTGGAAAACGTTGCGTAATACCGTTTATTACGAAACGGACGAGAGAATTTTTTTTCTTAATGGGATGGTATTTCGAGTAGGTGGACCGATACGAAATTATGTATCCGTTGGTTTTAGAATTGAGGAAACGGGTGAAGCGATATCATTAAGAAAGTCGAGTGGAAAATTGGAATATTTTCTCCTCGCGTTTATCGAGAGTAACAATTATCTCGTTAAAACGTTGCGAGTGTGAAATTTTTTTATGAAATTAATCCTTAAAGTTTGTTATCATTTTCATTTTTCAAAATATAATTTCAATAATACGTATAAAGGAAATTTTAAATAATAAAATTTTATATTTTAAGTTTCAATTGTTCGAACTTGAAAAATTAAAGAGATCTACGTGCACAAATTTCTTATTAAAATTTCCTTTTTAGATGTGATGAAATGTAATGAAAACTTTTATGATTTTATAATTTTTAACAAAGTAAACGATATTTTCGTTAATTTTTACCGATGCAATTTGACAATTTCGAGGTATAATGCACGTTTACGTCCACTTAAACGCTGTTGGCTACGCATGAAGATATTATTCGATACGAGTCGACGAATTATACCCGTAACGAGCAGGAATAATTCATTGGAGAAAACCAACCAACTAATGGCGTTGCAGATGTTACCCGTGATAATTAAAATGACGCGCCAGTACACGCGGAAAAAACTGGCAATTACAATACTACGTGTATGCGAATGCACGTAGCCAAAGAAAGAGTCGAACAAAGCATAGCAATCATTATTATTTTCCATCTGCAAAAACAATTTCTAATTTTTGGAAATTAACCCTTCAATCCTCCTCCTCCTCACCTCAATTCCTAATAATATAATACTTCTCTCCTATCTAATGTTTTAACACACATTAAAAACGTATCAAAAATTTCTCACTTTAAAATTCTTTCGACTCGCCGTTCCGTATATCGATCCACATTTTACAATTTACGATAAAAAAAACACGTTCGATCGAATTATCAGATCCACAATGTCAAAAGGTCAATTAAACTTGACCCAAATTCCCGCTGACACGTACCTCGTGCACCTGCACAAT
>NW_006263787.1:863571-866586 GCF_000469605.1 Apis dorsata | reverse complement strand
ATATATATATATACTGTTACCAATCCAACGTTAAAATCCGTTTCTCCAATATCTACTCTCGTCCGACCTCGAAACCGAAATCGAGTGTACACATTACGATCTCGGGTAAATCACCATACCGGATACCATAGCGGAGAGCATCGTGATTCGGCGTCGATGATGGATGCCCCGCGTCAACCTGGACGCGTCAAGAATATCTCTTTCCCTCGGTTAGAGGCGATCGGCAATTCCTCAAGCACGACACCTTCGCTCTGGATTCCAGATGCGTCGTTAATCGTTAAGCGTTAGAGGTAACGCGACGGGGAAGGTTTCACGGCCAATTAAAGGTGAGCATCGGTTTAACCGCGGTTCAGGTTGAGGATCGAGCCGCGGTTGTCGCGGAGGCGAGCGACATAAATCTCGTCCTTCGTGGTTCCAGTTTCTCGAAAGGAGTGAGAGGCTGGATCGAGATTCTCTACTCTCGTTCACTTGCCATCCCCGATGGCCGATTTACCTATTCGCTCGTTTCGCTCGCTTTTACGCGTTTCCGAGATGTACGTACACTTGTACATACACATGGTTTTCGATTTCCATTTTTCCTAATGATGGATTGTATCTTTTATTTATTTCGGTCGAGATTGGAATTTTTTTTTTCTTTTCTTTTGGTCTCGTAAATTATTGTTCGATTGTTCGTGGACAATGTATGTAGATTGTTTGCAGACAATGTGTTTTATGTTCTTTATTATCTAATAGTATCTTTACGTCTCTGAGATTGTTACGGTTTATGCAAATGATCTTTTTGGAAGGGAGCATACATCTATGTAAAACTTTTTAAAAGAAAAGTCAATATTCTTCAAAATATTCTATTACAAATCTTCTATCACAAAATTGTCTTTCGAGTCCATGAAAGTTTATAAAATCAATTTCATCAAAACTGTTTCACATTCCGATTCAAAATCGATTATTTCAGAATCAATCGTTACTCTATCGTTAATTCTGGAAAATAATGTTACTTTTGTATCATTAACAAGAGGCACGGTTCGTTTTTGTATATTTTAATTAATTCGATTAATCGCGGCTACATCTTTCATTTGTCCTCGACTGTCGCGGCAAACTTCGAGTCTAAACAGTGATTTCGTTTATCCGCGACGAAATTACGAGCGATTTTATTTCCTCACGGAGCTTCGCAACCTGCAATTAACCGGCCGTAAGAAAGTTAAAGGGAATAAGAATTACATCAGTCTGTTCGTGCACGGTGAGTAGGTGAAAATTCATTGAAACGTAGCCGGTGTTTAGCAATCGTTCAAACCGTACGCGTGTATACCTATTGACGATTTAAAACCGATCGTGAACTGTAATTACAGGGGAACGTTGTTATAAAACGCGGAAAATGGTTGTAAACATTATTACGAGATCTTGTAAAACGTTTCGATATTCGCGCGAACGAATTACGATTTTATCATCACCGAGAATAGGCATTGCTGCTCGACCAAGATTTGATATTTCACTTTTGATAATTCGCGCACTTTCATAAATTGCCCGCGATTCGAATTATTTTATATTCTTCGTTTCATTTATTATAAATTTTAAATTCAAATCTTTCTTCGAGAATTCTCTTAACTCCCTTAAATATATTCATAATTCAGAAAAGAAAAAAAAAGGAATAACGTAAATAAAATCCATGATAATGATCGATAATAAGCGACTTAACTATAGTTAAAGGCTTAAGAAAAATCTTCCTTTAATTTTCATAACTCGTTATCATTCTCGCACGATTCATTAATTCAATGGTGGGGGGTCTGTTGCATCGCGTGTAAGCAAATATAAAAGCACACGAGGTATGTAAACGCGTCACGGGATTAATTTATGGGATAGCCTAAATATAATGTGAGAGTCCAGTCGTCGACGTGTGGTGGTGGGACCGTAAAAGGGTTGAGGTTCGTTGTCGAGCGAAATAACAACGAAATTGACAACGAGTCCCGTTTGAAAACTCCGTTTCTTGCGTGTATACGGTCACTTGCAAAAAATTGCAAGGCTCACGTGTGCCGCCATGACATTTGAAGTTTGCGTGGGTTTTTGGCGAACGTTTGGCGACCACTGTTCGACTTGTTCCATCGTATTCATTAACATTTTAGCATTAAACAAATGTGAGATCGAATTTCATTAGGACTTCTCCAATTTCTATTCAGAATTTTTTCAAATTTTAATCTTCTTTTATTTATTTATTTATTTTTTTTTGTAAATCTAATTTCAAGAAAAGATATTAAGACAGAAATTTTGCAGATTTGCTTTGCTACGTCAAATCTGCTATTTTTCTTCAGAAGATTATTTTAAATATGAAAATAATTCGAATTTGAAGTATCATCGATTCCTTAATATATTCAGTCTTGATTTTTTTCAAAAACTATATTCTTTTCCTCATTCTCGTACGTAAAGTAATTAACTATTCATTCTTATTCAATCAAGGATCAATTAATTTTGTTTGTATTCGAAAAATTTTCATATTTATTCGAAAACGAAATCTCGTTTGAAAGAAGTTTTATATTTTCGTTTTATTTTGATCCATAGAATCTCTCTGATCTCATTTCTACCATTCTGTATTACGATCCATCCTGTATTATTGCATTACTGTAAATTTTACAAGATTTCCTTTTGTCTAAAACTCGTCCTTAAATTCCATTTAACTCAATACCAATGTAAATTTCGTTCAAGAATGAAATTTGTGTTGGACGTTGGACTTGAATGGCAAAAGCCTTCGAAATAATCCACGTTTTAGAATAATTTAGAATTGTTCGAGGTCAGTGGCCGCGGAGACGACTCGTTGAACCAATTAAAAGGAACCAAATTCTATGCAGTTGACGTCATCAACGTGGCGTTCAATCGCGTCTCCAACAGTTTTTTCGCTGTTGGGCCGGGCAACAATTTTAAACGAAGGGCGATAAATCAAAATTAAGCGATCCGAAAGGATCCTCGATACGTCGGGGCCGCGGTCGTTCACAAAGAGCAGCTTTATTTAAACGATTTCGGCCGCTTTTC